>NC_059426.1:148267334-148449834 GCF_021028975.2 Sphaerodactylus townsendi
ATTTCCTCTTTCCTTTCTCCTTGCAGCTGCCATATTTATTCCCTTCTCTCCCACTCAGGCATTCAACAACCTCCCTCTTATCTGCTTCCCATCTTAAGCTATATTTATTATTTATTTACTTCATGTGTACTCCTTTTCTTTGTACAACAGCCCTGTAAGGTAGGTTATGCAGAAAGTACATAGCTGGTCCAAAATCATCCAGTAAGCTTTCACAGCAAGATAAGAATTTGAACTTGTGTCCCCGAGACCCTACTGGCCTACTCTGAAGTTCTAACTGTTATGCTACATTGGTTTTCATAGGGTGGCTGTTGTTGAACAGTAGCAAACCAGGCTAGTTGAGCAATGCAAGTCAGGTGGTATCAAGTCATCCAGAAGTTGCTTCCAGGCCCAGGGTTGCCAGCCTCCTGATGAAACCTAGAGAACTCCTGGAATTACAACTGAACTCTAGATGACAGAGATTTTTCCCCATGAAGAAAATGACCACTTTGGAGGGTGAACTCTGTGGCATTATATATTGGTGATGCTTCTCCCCTCCCCAAATCCCACCTTCCTCAGATTCCACCAGGAATTTCCCAACCTGAAACTGGCAACCCTACAGGTCTGGCTCCAAGGGATCCTCCCTCAAAGGGCAAAATAGGCCAGGAAAGGACCCTGGCCTCTCCCTTTTTACTCACAGAATCAAGCCTGGAATACTGTGGTTGCCCAGCAGCAGCCACTGGGGGCATCCATTGCTTAAAGCTACATACACTCCTTTTATCATTTCCAGGTTCTTCAACCCCCCCCCCCCCCACATGCACACACTTAAACAAAATTCACATATTTCTGCAAACTTGGGACCCTTCTGTCTTGTAGAAAGATCTGGATTGAGGTCACTAGATTTATGAATCTACTTCATTATTAGAATATAAGATTCTTAATTTCACTTAAGCAACACACCACTTTTGTGCCTGAATAGCAATTGTTTGCTTGAATAACTTTCACAACTTTTGCAGGGAGTTACAATCGACAAAGTTTATATTTCTTTTTGAGCAATTACTACCTTAAAATGTATTCCCATCTGCATTAAATTGTTTAGTGTTTTGCGTAGTAAACTTGGTTATATCAGGATATTCTGGACATGATCTAGATTTCAAATTCCAGCAGTTCTCCAAAATCTTCACTTTTTAATAGCAATGAATTGATATGCCCCGGTGTTTCTTTTTGGTTTTGTATGTAATCATTGACCTTGGTTTTGATTCAATTTTGTCTCATTGCTGAAGTATTTATTTTGTTTATACGTCATTTATTTATGGTCTTTGTGTACCACACACAAAAAAACATTGCAAATGTGTTCATTGTAATGGGGGAAAGCTGGATGAGATCTGAATTTAAGGGCATTCCCAGTTTCAAACTGCCTCTCAGTAGCGTGATCTAAAGAACTTTATACACACACACTCACGTATGTATATTTTTAATAGGCTTCTTGGTTGCTGGAAATAAAGACCCATCACAAGATACATTATTCACACTAACTATCTGGTTATTCTTAATGCATTGGCAGCTATAACCTTTAAAGAACAAGGAGTAGGATATTTCGCAAATAAATTCCTCAGGTAATCACATGGTATCTAATAGATGTGTATTTCAACATGTCATGTCCAGTAAACATTTTTCACTACAAGCTAGCCAATTAGGCAGAAAACAGAAATGTGGCAGGCATAGTTCTCTACAGAAATACCAAGGTATTTTGTTTGTTTGTATTTAGTTCTTCATGACCTTGTCCACCCTTGTTAGTGCTGCAGTGTCCACTTGTATGCCTTTAATAACTAGGATATAGACAGTGGTGGGATTCAAATAATTTAACAACCGGTTCTGGTGGTGAGATTCAAATAATTTAACAACTGGTTTTTTACAAGCACCATTTTAACAACCGATTCTGCTGAAGTGGTGCAAACTTGCTGAATCCCACCACTGGATATAGGGAAAGAATATGGAGATCTTACTCTCCCCACAGAAAAATACTGTGGTAGAAGAAGTTGCATTATCTGCTTCTCTCCTTGACTCAGTAGACAAAATCCAAAGTCTCATGCAGTTAGTTCTTGGTGGTCAATGAAATATTACATTTATGCTGTAAAGAAAAACAGGCATTCATGTGGTGAAGGGATGCGTCTGTTCGAAAAAACTAGGAAACAGACCAATACAACTGACTGGTTCAATTCAAATACCCCCATTTTGATTTCATCAGCCTAATGCTAATAGTAGTACCTCCAGTAACCTCTAGGTGTGTAAACAGTATCTGAGCTCTTAGTGCCAATTATTGCTTCCCATTTTCAATTAACATGTATTTACTACATACTTAGAAACCTTGGAAGCACTATATATTTGTGATATGGTACACCATGCTGGGGACAGTAATGTACTATTTGCTGATTTAATTAGTGCATGAGGTTACACATGTATATACTTTACTTGTGAGATGTTGCAGGGATTAAAAACTGAGAGGTAAAGCTGGGAGGCGGGGGAAAGGACAATTAATTAGTAATTTAATTTCTTAAGTAGGAGATTGCAAAGTTACACCTGCCTGTAGATTATTCCATCCAACCTAGAACAACGTTTTGAGGGGAAAACATTCTGTACATGTACATTAAGAGAAGTTGTTGTAGGTACAGATTTTTTAAAAAAAGGTGCGGGGGAGGGGCTTCAAACCACCTGTATATTATGCCTCCTTGGCCCTTTGACTTTCTGTAGTAAAGATGTTATCCAAATGGCCCACATGCATTGGTGTGATTCAGCAGGTTTGCACCACTTAGGCAGAACCAGTTGTTAAAAGGGTGCTTGTAAACAAACAGTTGTTGAATTATTTGAATCCCACCACTGCCCACATGTGTATATACTTTGAGCAAAGGAGCATCCCCCTTTTAAGGGGCCAGAAGGCTATATACACCTGTGCTCAGGGCAAATATTATTGGAACCATACTGTTTATGTTTACCAGGTCCAAGATCTGATCTAATGCCCTATAAATTTGGGCAGATTCATAGAAATGAACAGACACTGACTTAAAGTTAAAGATTTATTAAGAAGAACTATAATAGCAAAGATAATTAGCAAATCGAATAGAATGGGCATGACATAATTTGAGTGGGCATTGCCTCACTATGTGCCCCTGTAGTTATAGGCCTGAAAGCAAAGCGATATTTGGCAAGTACCCATATATACTCGTGTAAAAGTCAACCCGAATATAAGTTGAGGCATCTAGTTTTACCACAAAAAACTGGGAAAACTTATTGACTCGTGTATAAGTCGAGGGTGGGGAATGCAGCAGCCAGCAGCACAGAGCAGGGCGCCTATCCCTTTGGGAGAGGCAACTGGGGCAGAGGGGGTTCCCTGCTCGATGCCGCTGGCTCCCACGGCGCGAGAGCCAGCAGCACAGAGCAGGGCGCCGCCACCATTCCCCCTCTGCCCCAGGGAGAAGGCAGCTGCCTTTTCCATGGAGCAGAGCGGGTTCCCTGCTTCGCTCCCACCCACCCACCCTTCCCTTCCAGGCTTCAATCAACTTGGTGGGAACTACAGACTGTTTGCAGCCTGAAAGGGAACACAGGCAGGCCTCTTCTCAAGCCTGCTCTGTTTGTTAAAGTAAGTGTGGGAAGGGTGCTGCGGGGGGGGGGATCACTGACTCATGTATAAGTCGAGGAGGGCATTTTTCAGCCTAAAAAAAGGGCTGAAAAATTCGACACATATGCGAGTATATACGGTATATGCCAAGTCATTGTAATCTTACACTGCTTTCTAAGTAACTTCACTGCTTAATAAATAGGGGCCACATTTGAGGACAGAAATCAGTTGACCATTTCTTCCCCATACTCAGAAGAACAGTTGGATTTATATCCCTCCTTTCTCTCCTATAGGAGACTCAAAGGGGTTTACAATCTCCTTTCCATTCTGTTACAGCCTTAACAGGGGAAGGGGATTTGGGAAAGGAATTCTCCACCAGCTGCTAAGAGTGTAACAGCACACGTTTAGAACTTTAAGTAGTACAGGGGAATAAAAATAACTCACTTTGGCTGCGAGAGGTTTGGCCGTGGGGATCTTTGGGACTACGTCTACGGGGAAGGAATTCTGGCAAAGAATATTCCACAGAGGAGCACAAGAGTCCAGTTTGAGTTTAAACATTTTATATGAATTTGGTTCAAAAATACATACACATAGTAAGGCACTAGAGTGCATACATTCAAGTTCCTAGTATATAAGCAGGTTTGAAAGATAGATTTGGAAGATAGAGAGGGGAATAAGGTTTTTTGCAGGGTAATACGTTACCTAACGATTCTTAGAAGTAGACGAAGGAGAAGGCAGGGATTCCACGCCAGCACAGAAACCCAGTGAAGATGATATCGTGTCTCAACACCAACAAGACTAAGGGAGGAACAAGTGGCAATGAGCAATGTGCTCCAGGTGAACTGAACTTTTATAGGTAGATCGTTCCTTGGCGGGAAAAGGAACCAATCAGAGCAAGTTTTACTTCTGCAGCATCTGTGCTGGATTTGGGGTGCTGACTTCGATGAGTCAGCTCACCTATTGCTAACCCCGTGACAATAGGGCCAAATTACATTATCAAGCTGAATGAGGGAGGGCTGCAATGCTCCCATGCAGATTAACCCTGTAGGGCAGGGGTCCCCAAACTTTTTAAACAGGGGGCCAGTTCACTGTCCCTCAGACTGTTGGAGGGCCGGACTAAAAAAAACTATGAACAAATTCCTATGCACAAATGATTGTAAAATGTTTGATTTCACCTTTCAGCCTTTCTGTCATGGTCTATTTTTAGAACAGTGACCAAAGTATGTCAAGTACAGGGTGGGCTCCAAATATTGTTGGGGAGGCTGTGGAATACCTTCCCCTGTAAAAAAAAAAAGCAGAACTTTCCCAATGAAGCATTCCATCTAACCCAGGATCAGGTATCTTCCTGGGTTCTTTCCTCCCTAGCAGCCAGCGAGCGATTCGCCAGCCTGGCTGATGCCAATGGGAGTGAGGCGGAACAGAAAGCCTGAGAGCAACACATGGAGTAGCTGAGTGGGAAGGGCGGAGCAGGCGTTGCCACATGTAAGGTTTCTAACTCTGGGTCAGAAAATGCATGGAGATTTGGGGGTGCCATCATGTAACTGCAATCAACGGCCGTTGGGGCCAGTTCCTCTTCTCCCTCGAGCCCCCACTGCACATGAATGGAGCCATTGCTGCCATGCCTGGCGGGCCGGATAAATGCCTTCAGGGGGCCACATTTGGCCCCCGGGCCGTAGTTTGGGGACCCCTGCTGTAGGGTCTCTGCCCAAGATATTCAGATTTTGGCTGAGACCTTTAGACTTGGGAGAGGTAAAGGCATTTAGGAGAACCATTACAAAAGGAGGGGGAAATTCAGAGCAGTAAGTATTTGCTGCTGACCTGTGTTTCCAATGCAAACTAAAGAGTACAGTATCTGCTGGCAGGGTGACTTTCCATATCCTTTGTCTTTAACAGTTTCTATAGCAAGGTGTGGTAATCAAGCATGCTAGTGACTCAAATGAGACCTCCAGGTTACCAGGAGTAACTCATTATCTTGATTCAGCTTTTGTTAAAGTAGTTTTGGCCTTTAGCTTGTGGTCATGTGATCATGCGGCTACCTACACCCAGAGGAGTGCTTTTTGGCAACTGGCTTTTGCCCATATTATTTTAAAGTAGAAATATATATAAATAATATTCTGGGGGTGTCAGGGGCCATAACACTTCCCTCCCCACTGCATAAGAACACTCTGTGAAATAGGTGGGGCTGAGAGAGCTCAGAAGAACTGTGACTAGTCCAAGGTCATGCAGCTGATGTGTGCTGGAGTATACAGGCTAATCTGAATTCCCCAGATAAGCCTCCCCAACTCAGGCAGCAGAGCAGGGAATCAAACCCTGTTCCTCCAGATTAGAGTACATCTGCTCTTAACCACTGTGCCAATGCTGCTCTCAGATGAGCCCATGCTATCTCAGATGTTGGTTTGATCCATTCATTCATTCATTCATTCATTCATTCATTCATTCATTCATTCATTCATTCATTCATTCTCATGTTTCTACCTCACCAATTCCCCATAGGGCTCAGGTTGGTGTACCTAACCACTAAAGTATATACTACATTTAAAACACAATAAATACAATAAAATAAAGTATACCAAAAAACAACCCAGTAAAATGGTGTCAAATAATCTTACTCTTGCCCATGGTAGGGTGACTATTAAAGAATTGAACCCGGCTGGCTTGGTGGAAAGGCCTGGAGAAATAACTCCATCTTGCAGGCCCTGCAGAATTTATTGAAATCCCGCATGGCCCTGATCCAGTGGCGTACTGTCTATAGGGACATGGGGTATCCCATGTCCCTGGGTGTCCACCATTCTGTCACGTGGGGGGTCATGCTGGGCACCGGCCAGGTCACCACACTGTGGGTGTGGCCACTGCTGGGCACCACACTGCTGGCCACTGGCCAGGTCACCACACTGCCTGGCAGCTCCCCACGTGACAGAATGGCTGGCACCACTCACCAGTTGAGTTGTTCACCACAACCGCAGACCAGTTCTCACCCCTCTCAGGGCAGATGTGGCCTCCAATAGAGGTTGGGGACAGAACGGAAGCGCCCAACAGGCTCATGGGCTGGTTGCTGCCACCCTGGCCCCTGCCTCTATCAGAGGCTATGAGCAGGCACACACCTATGATGGAGTTGGGGGCGACCTGGGAGTACCCGGCAGGTACCCTGCTGCCTCCCCGCCCCCGCCTCTATTGGAGGCCACAAGCAATCGTGCACCTCCAATGGAGGGGGCAGCCTAGGAAATCCCGGCAGGTTCCCAGGCTGGCTGCTACTGCCTGGCTCCCCTGCCTCTATCAGAGGCCATGAGCAGGTGTGTGTCTCTGAGGGAGCTGGGGAGCGACCCAAGAGCACTTGGCAGGCTCCCAGGCTGCCGCCCTGCCCCTCACCTTTATCAGAGGCCGTGAGCAGGTGCATGCCTCCAATGGAGGTGGGGGCAGCCTGGGAGCGCCCGGGAGCCTGCCATGGGCAAGGCCTTGTGTTTACACCCCCCATCTCTATCAGAGGGGCGCAAAAACAAGGCCTTGTCACCGGGCACGGCTTTATGCCAGTATGCCTTTGCCCTGCTCTTATTAAGGAGCTTATTCCACCACATTGTGGCCAGGATCTTCAAAGAAGCCAGCCAGATGTTCTTGGGGCCAGGGATCACCAGAATATTCCTGTCCAATGAATGGAGGGGCCTAAGAGGGCAATATGGAGAGATGCAGTCCTGAAGGTATGTGGGCCCCAGGCCACTTATGGCCTTGAAGGTCAGAACCAAAACCTTGAAGATGGCCCAGTACTCGATAGGCAGCCATTGTAGATCTTGCAGGACAGGCATTATGTGATCCTGACTAGAGGCTCCAACCAGGAGCCTTGCAGCTGATGCTGAATGAGTTTTAATTTCTGCATCAGCCTCAAGGGTAGGCCAGTGTAGAGTGAGTTACAATAGTCAAGTCTGGAGGTGACCATTGCATGGATTACTGTGGCCAGGTCAGAGAGGGAGAGATACAGAGCAAACTGTTGTGCCTGGCAGAGATGGTAAAAAGCTATCTGGGCCGTTTTTTGACCCGAGTCTCCAGCAAAAGCATGGACTCCAGAGTCACTCCCAGGTTTCTTACAGATGGGGCTAGGTGGAGAGCCTTGCCATCCAACACAGGCAGACTGAATCCTTTGTTTGTTTATTATTTTTAATCCTTTGTTTGTTTAGTATTTGATTTATATGCTGCCCTTACCGAAAGTGGACCCAGGGAGATTTAGAGAAAAACCCTGTTCAGAACCCCAAGTACAGCTTATTGATTTCACAGTATCATCCTAAAGTCAGTTCTAACTAAGGGAAAATTAGGAAGGGAAAGAAAGAAAGAAAGAAAGAAAGAAAGAAAGAAAGAAAGAAAGAAAGAAAGAAAGAAAGAAAGAAAGAAAGAAAGAAAGAAAGAAAGAAAGAAAGAAAGAATAGGAAGGTTAGTTATGAAACTCCACAGATGAAGTTCATGGCTTTTCCCATTACTGTCTCTACGTGTGAAGAAAAGCTACATTTTAACATTGTTCTTGTCAGGCAGCTGTTAAAAGCCTCACATCCATTACTAAGGAGAAAGAAAAATGAAGCAACCCTACATTAGAAAGCAATAGAAGGTTTTGGAGCAAGTGAAGCTGCTGAGAGAAAGCGAATGCCTTTCGTTGATCCATTACTGGCCCTCCTAGCAGAAGCCTAGGAACCCAAGACTTCATCTTCAGGGTTTCTTTTATAAAGCCACGTTCAATTATCTTCATGGAACAATGAATTGGAAATGATGCCAAGACTGCTGAGCTTGTCGGAGAAGAAGAATGGATTGCCAGAAGGGAGTGTGGGGAGGCTGCCCTATGTTGCTCTTTTTATTTGTAAACAGAATCCCTCAGGGAGTCCTGGATAAGAAGCCTCTACATTAATTACATAAGAGAGAAAAGCTGCTGGCTCTGGGAGATTCTACACCACAGAGATTGGGTGCTGATTCCTCTCCCTGAAGCTGTGCCAGACGCTTCAGGCTCATCCGTCACAAATAGTGATGAAAGGAAGCAACGCCTGTGAGGGATGCTGTGTGTTCCAAAATGTTACCTGATTGTACTCCGGAATGTTTTCTGTTGTTCACCTCAAACCCACAGCTATGTTTTCACATTGAATTGGGATAAAATGTAGCAGGTCCAACAACTGCTCTTTTTTATTACTGATATATGTGATCTCTTTCCCCTGCTCCCCCTGCCATACATCTTTAAGGCACTTACCGTGACTGTAGAGAGAGGACTGGTCTAAAATTAAGTCCCAGAAATGACAGACAAGCTAAGAAATAGGAAATTTCCCTGTTTTGTCTCTGTCCCTGGATAAATACAAGGGACCACTATTGTTACCCCTCTAGATGTCAGCAAAGCAGCAGTCCCTAAATAAAAATGTAACATTAGATAAATGGCATGTACTGACACCATCTGGAAAATGGCAATAACAAACTAGTTTGGAATTGTGAACAAATTGTGAATGTGAAAAGATTGACAGGAAATAGGCATTACAATAAAGGTATGTTCAATTTTTGAATGCCTCCTTTGCATCTCTACTAGAAAATCACTTAAGCTGTGCATTTAATCATTTAATATGTGTATGTGTGCATGCTCATTGCCACTGGTTCCTCTAGCACCTGCTGCTTCTGAATCATTTCCAATAACTTCATCTTTCTCATACTTGTAGGTTAGCCACAAGTGTGATCTTGCACAAGAAAAAATAATAAAATTGTGTAACACATAAACAGAATGCAATGAAAATCTAAATGAACAGGGGAAACTTTTTTACATGCAGTGTTGAAAAAGTTCAACCAAAATGTGAACACAAAAAATGGAAGGTGAACCAACCAACTAGTCCACAATCCTTTTCCACAAAGGCCAAGCAAAGCCATCATCCCATCTTGTAGCAACAAGTTCTGTACATTAATTATCGCATGAAGTACTTCCTTTGGATTGGCCCAAATCTACTGGCTATCAGTTGTTTGGGGCGATCCCAAATATTGATGTTAGGGAAAAAAACAAAAAATATATAGATTGATTGGTCCATTCAACTTAGTGTTAACCATTCTAGCTCTCCATGGTCCTAGTCAGAGGGAAGTCTGCCTCATCATGTGCTCATTGAAATCTTCATATAAAACATGTGCTCATCTGCAGAACCGTACAGTCCATTGTTCAAGAAAAGAACCAAGAAAGTAAAAAATCGACTCCTTCCTGGCCTTTGCCAACATTCTGTCAGTGGACCGACGGTTGGACTTTGGTCAGTGCACGTCTATCAGGGGCCACAGAGGCTTCTTAGGAGCAATGGCTTAGGAGGTTAAGAGCTCATGTATCTAATCTGGAGGAACCGGGTTTGATTCCCAGCGCTGCCGCCTGAGCTGTGGAGGCTTATCTGGGGAATTCAGATTAGCCTGTACACTCCCACACATGCCAGCTGGGTGACCTTGGGCTAGTCACAGCTTCTCGGAGCTCTCTCAGCCCCACCTACCTCACAGGGTGTTTCTTGTGAGGGGGGAAGGGCAAGGAGATTGTAAGCCCCTTTGAGTCTCCTACAGGAGAGAAAGGGGGGATATGAATTCAAACTCTTCTTCTTCATTGGCAGAGAGGCTTTTTGATTTTTTGAGCCTCCCCATGCTGCTGGGAAGCCTCTTTGCAGCTTGATGCCCACCTCGTGAATGGAGTTGTAAATCTGTGAACTTTGCCTGAACTTGTTATTCTCAGAACATGATACATAATACATGCAACCTATCTTCTTCAACTCTAACTTGTTTTTATTATATCACAAACCTTGTCATCATTTAATTTACTGTTTGGCAAGGGCAATGCTTTTTGTCCAGTTTCTAGGACTCCATAAATGCACACTCCAGGCAGATGTATCATGCTACTACATTCTCAGAACATTCATTAAGAAGCTTTTGAAAGACCATGCTTTATTTATAATACACATGAAATTATGGTGCTCATTGGAACATTTAAAAAAAATAGTTTTGTCGGATGCCTAATTGCAAAAAGGGATTGCTACATAACCTAAAGTACTCGTGCAGTTCTCCAGTGAGGTTACAGAATCCTGAAGTGGAATAATGGATAGCACTGCTTCAAAGTGCAAAGAATCCACCACATTTTCAAACATTGCCCAAATAAAAAAAACCCTACAGTAGAAAAATGGCACAGCAGGAAACATCAGGGATCCAGTGGTAGATTTTCACTCCCAAAGAAGAGGGGTTTTCCCCCCAATTCCCTTCCACTGCAGACTTTTGACTTCTTTTCATGCATGTCATGAGAGTCCTCTAACTATCATTAAGTGCTTTTCGAGGGGCATGTTCAAGCCTTTCCATCAACACAAATTGTTAGTGGATCCAACCCAGGACTATAGCTTTTCTCATGCATGAAACAGACTGATGAACTGGATGGATCGCTGGTTTGATCCAGCAAGATTTTTCTTATGTTCAGACTTCTCACCAGTTTGCTTGTTTGTTTTTCTGAACAAAGAATTATAGAATACAAAAATGCTCTTTCACACATGTACAAATACACAATAGAGAAGAGAGATAAAGAGTCTGAAGCAGCAATTCATTTGCATTGTGAGAGGAAATAGATCAAAAATCTGAAATGATGTCACTTGCAGTGTGCTCATCTTAGAGGTATCTGTTCCAACTATTAAAATACAGCCGGTGTCTTGAGGTAGCACTGGATTTAATCCTCACAGACATCTCACAGTCACTTATAATTGTTGATAAATTATGGTGCTTATCATTTTTAACAGGGTAAGCAGTAAGTGTTGGTGCTCCCAGAAGGCTATCAGCTTTAGGAAGAAAGCAATTTGTAGATATGTTTCCTTCTGTTCGCCTTCTCTTAAGAATAGCCCATCCAAAACGAAGGAAATAAATCTGACATTCTCCAATATATATGAAAATGCAAAACCTGCAGGATGAGAAATATATATTGTGATATGAAATTGCATTTATATTTCTTACTTTCTGTGATAAAGAACACTAGTCCACGGTCAGTTGGCCCTTGGATGCAAAACCAGGGAACTGCTAAGAGCTGATTTTATCTGAGTCACCTCTTCTTGTGTTAATGTAGCTATGTTCTGCAGCACATAGCATCTGCTTTGGGGGACTGCCCAGCTAGGTTTTTTTCCCCGGTAGTCAAGCTGCTCAACCTTAAAATTCATAGAACTAATCAGCCATCTTGGTTATCTCTTAAGTGTATGCTGTTCTTTGCAGCGATAACTAGCACCTTGGAAGAATAAGTGGACAGTGATACAGGACAAAGCATTCTAAGCAGTGCCATGAAACAGCTAGTTGTGTTAGTGTTAGTGAGTTGTGTTAGTGAGGTACCAAGTGAAAGCACTAGTTTTTTAAAAGCCTTTGTGATTTAATTACACAATGGAGATTGCTGTTGGCTTTATTTTGTTTTCCATGTGGTGATTTGAATGAGAAAGATGAGCCCAGATATACTTTTTTTGTCTTGTTTGTTAAGGGACAGGAATATATATTGGGGAAGTTGTTTCATGTCTCTTCAGAAAGGAGAGTGACATAGAAATGTTATAGTCAGTAAGTAAGTAAGCTATAGCAAGTGTGGGAAAACTGCCAAGAGTTCTAATAGTGATAATAAGCAGGCAGTGTCTAGAGATTAACCTTTCTCCATGTTCTTCCACTTGCTTGGCTTAGAATTCTAGTGTAGTTACTTCACCAGCACGAGCAATACCTACTGCTATACCCAGAAAGAACCTCAGCTTGAGACCTTGGAGAGTCAACAATGCAATGTTAGATGCACCAGTAATCTGCCTCTGAGCACAAAGCAGTTTCATAAGTTCACCCACCAAATGATTATGTCCCTATTTCTAAAATGGCCACCCTGTCAAAGGCACAGGGATAGCATTTCCATCTGGCCACTTGGTGACACTGTTCTTGCATTTTGCTCTCATTTTGTGTGAAACAAATAAATTGCAGGGTGTTTTTTTAAAGGCAGCTGACAGTTTGAGTCAGAAAGCTAATCCATTAAAATAAACACAATCTGCCCATTGTCTACCCTTCATTTGCTTGCCCCTTGTGAAAATTAGGAGGCGCTAAATGATTTACAATACACTACAGACAGCTCTTTACCATTTATGATTCGTTCTCTAAGTGTATGGGAAGTGCAGAGTCTCCATGCTTCACATTTTGAAGGCAACCACACCACCCACTCAAGCATCACCTTGCTATAACTTTAATTTGAAGATAATCTAGCCACCACCGTTCTAATGCTTTGCATGTATTATGTTTTGCCACAGACTATGTCCCGTAAAGCTCCTTGACTGGTGCATAGTTGTACTCATTATATATAAGACCTAAATCTAATAAAAACCAATTCACTCAGAGTAGGAGCCTTTTAAAAAATCAGGATTTGCCTGAGGGAAGAGGAAAGAGTTTGACACTGTGTCTGAAGTGCATATAGAGAAGGGGCTTTTTAAGCAGTAAGTATGCCTCCTGCCAGGCTATTACTTAAAAATATAAAGTTTTCTTTTTTTTTTTCTGCACACAGCTAAAACCATTAGTGAATATCTAATATCACAAGCCCAAGAGGGCCAAACTCAGAAGGAACCATATAATTACCCTTCTTATTACATAACAAAGAGTACAGTTTTGCACAATGCCCCCATAGCTATAATAAAATACTCCTTTTTGAACTGAAGGAAACCTCTGTCAATTCATAAGACTTGATTTTTCATTTTGTGATTAGGTCTCTACCATTGTTTCTCTTTCTTGGAATTTCCATATATAAGGATCAGCTATGTTTGGTCACCTACCAGTTCAGGTCACCTCCTGCTTACAATCCATAATCACAATGCTAACCATTTGCTGAGCAAATCCAAAGAAATGTGGCTATGTCTGTTTATAACTGGACTACTTTCTCATAGCTACCAACTCTTTCCCCACTGTTGCCCATCTACTGCCATCTCCCATGATTAAAAGATACATAGTTAAATGGAAATATGTGGTTGATTTTTTTTACTGACGATTTACTATTTAGATGTATATATCTAAGCACTGACAGAGGCTGTCAAGCCATTAACCTCTTTAATCTTGAGATCAGTTCTTTTCATAACTATTGCTGCTGCCTATACAGACATAGAACAAGCAAAGTACCCAGAGTCTGTCACTATGTTGGAATGTTTTACTTGTAATTACATATATTACATATATTATTGTGATTTTAATTATGTGTGTTAGCTGCCCTGAGCCTGGCTTAGGCATTGGAGGGCAGGATATTTAATTTCATAAACAAATAAAAAATAAATAAATGAGTGTATCCAATGGATACCCAGACATGCCATAGTTGGATCGGGGAGGGGCATTTCTGTTGAGACAAGATGAGTTCCCTATAATCTTGATATCATGTACTGTCCATAATCTTGATATAATGTCCAGTCTCATGGAGCAGAGCAAGGACAAGTTGAATGCCAAGCTTAATTCAAGGGCTTTGATATCAAGAGGTTCTAACACATGACATCATTATTTCCCCTTCTGAATTAAGAATGCACAGCTTCAGGAAATCCCCTCCTGAGGATACAGACACTCAAATCCAGTTCACAACAGCCCAGTCTTGAAATTGTGCACCTGGCTCCAGCTTCCCAATGAACTTGCAAAATGTTTGCACCCTGATTTCATCAGCAAACTGGCTAAATCACCCCACACCCAGAGGTGGGATCCAACCAGCTCACCACTTCTCTAGAAGTGGTTACTAATTTTTTCTGAGTGTCGAGAAGGGGTTACTAAAGCAACCTCCCTGCCCAATAGGGACTGGTGGTGCATGTGTGTGGTGGCGCCACTGTTTGAATCCCACCATCATCGGAACCTGTTATTAAAATTTTTGGATCCCACCACTGCCCGCACCCTTTGCCCCAAAACTTCTTGTCCAGCTAGTAAGGGTCATCAAACCTCCAGAATTTCTTTGTTTTTAATAAGACCAAGCTCATCAAGACTTTGAATGTCCCTATTTTAATTTCAATCAAGTCTTGGGCACTCCCAGATCTTAATCCAATGCAATCATTTTCAACAGCATTATCCATGCCTAGGAATGGACCTTCACTTTGGGAATGGACTTTCACTTTGTCTCAAGAAGATTGCCTCCCTTATCAATGTTGGAGAGTCAATTTTTCCTATAGCTAGACCTCCAAAATTCATGGCAAATCACCCTTGGACTTCCTCCTTGAGTCTGACATCATTTTCCTGTGAAAAGTGCTCTCACCTTCAATTCCCTCTTCTATTCCACCATCAATCATCTCTCTGTTTTCTAGGCTTCTCAAATTTTGTGTGTGTTTTTGCAACTTGCACATGTGTCTTTATTATTTTAATCCCTCAGTAAAATTGTAATTCTTGTCCACTTAATCCTGGTTTTGATTGGATTTTGGGGGACACAGACCTTTGTATAAATTGGTAAAGATCCCCTACCCACCCCTCAAATTACAGATCTGCTCCCAGATAATTCCTAGATAAGTAGATAATTATCCCAACCATAAAAGGGAACAGACCAGACCAATTTGGGTAACACAACAGCATAACAACAAACCAAGAATGACCTGCAAGTAGACTAATACTTGAAAATCAGACCATTTTAATGACCAAACCATGACCTGGGGTGATTGGTGCCTCATATCCAGTAACAAGGAAGATTTAGTTAAATTTTTTATTTACTACTTATTATGAAGGGCCAACTTGGCCTTATCAGCTGAACAGAAACCAGGCAGACCCAAAACTATTTGGCAAAGTGCTTGAAATATATTTCAAAAAAAAATTGCAGTGACCTGATTGGGAGTTTGCCTCCCATGTAATCAAGGAAATGAGATAGGTGACTGGAGGTGATATCCATGCCGATGTTCTCAGCACACCTCATAAAGAGTGCACATTGCTAATCTCAAGGAAAAATTCCATGTGTTATGGTAAAAGTTGGGCAGAGGATTCCCCACTTTGGGTCTCTTCCCCCTTCTATTGTTCAGCTGGCCAGCAAGGGTCTTACTAGCCACAAATCAAGGACCCAGCCTTGGTGACATTAGTGTTGTGATGTTGCTTCTGCAAGTGACATCAACACACCAATGATGTGGAAGAACCCCTGATCTATAGCAAAGCTATTTTTACCATAAAGTTTTGTCTAAATACCAGTTCATTTCCCACATCATCAGCACTGCGATGACATCACTTCTGGAAGTGACATCAATGAGCCATGATCTAGGCTTCAATTTGCAGCTCATGAGATCCCCCATCTGTTACCCAAAATGGTAGGGTCTATCCCTTTTAGCTTGACAGACCTTGCTTTGCAAGAGGGGATAACCATGGATCATTCCCACCAGTGTTTATGGAGGTGGGTTTCCACAAGAAATCTGCAGAAGCTAGAGAAGTAAAAGTTTAACAATTTTTATTGGGAAAATAAAACAATAAATTTACAAGCAAACAAATAATAAAACACAAGTACATAGAGTCAGGAATAGAGCAGGGTGTTGTGGGAAGAGTAATAATTATCTTTTGCTAAAGAAGTGGGTCCAGAGACAGAATTCAGTGACCCACGCTGGATTCCAAAGAGACGGGATAAAGTCGCTGGCACACTGTGCAACAGACACACTGGGCAAAGATTGCAGTGTCGACAGCAAAATTCAACTTTCAACTTTCATCCGAAGAAGAAGAAGAAGAAGAAGAAGAAGAAGAAGAAGAAGAAGAAGAAGAAGAAGAAGAAGAACAGGAGGAGGAGGAGGAGGAGGAGGAGGAGGAGGAGGAGTTTGGATTTATATCCCCCTTTCTCTCCTGTAGGAGACTCAAAGGGGCTTACAATCTCCTTGCCCTTCCCCCCTCACAACAAACACCCTGTGAGGTAGGTGGGGCTGAGAGAACTCCGAGAAGCTGTGACTAGCCCAAGGTCACCCAGCTGGCATGTGTGGGAGTGTACAGGCTAATCTGAATTCCCCAGATAAGCCTCCACAGCTCAAGTGGCAGAGCTGGGAATCAAACCCGGTTCCTCCAGATAAGATACACGAGCTCTTAACCTCCTATGCCACATTTATGGCACAATAACCAGAGTCCAAATAAAGAAAAACTGTCTGTCCATGGAGGGCAGGTTTACCCAGTGCTTCTAAATGTGAGGTAGACAGGTCTTCCAAGTGGCTAAAATTTTCATGTTTGTATTTGCGTAGCTACAGAGATAGCTCATCAAAAAAATTTAAAAAGAAAACTATATTAGAATAGAATAGAATAGAATAACTTTAATGTCATTGTGCACACACATTGTGCCTTGTGTCCACACAACAAAAATACAAAACAGCGAAAATATTTTGCTGGAATCTGCAGGACAGGCTTAGTACAACTATGTACTTTTGCAACTGAAAATGTGCCCAGTATCAGACCTACAGAGCAAACATCCTGGGGCAACCTTCAGCTAATGGCAGCAGGAAAAATCCTTTCAGAGATGTCTTTCAGGCAGTTTAAGGAAAAAAAGGTGCACTTTAAAGCATTCACCTTGAGCAGAAATAAGGCATCTTGAGGACATATTGGGGAAAAAGTGCAGAGCTCCTCTCCAAGATGCCTTTTTAGTGTCCTCAGGACACCTCAATTCTGCTGTGCAGGATGGACCACTGATTCCCTTTAGGAAAAAAATGATTTATTGGGGCAGACAAGCATTTTGTTAAATTAACAATTCTGGATTCATTTGTTTTCCAATTGAGGGCAGCCTAGTTGTAGGAAAATTTGAGCCTGTAGCAATGTTAAGAGAGCTAATCTTCCTTAAACAATGAAAGTCCTTGTCCTTCATGAGGGGGACAATATAGAGGATGTTTGCCTTAATGTCTCAAGCCAACAGATGATAAGATTTTGGGTGGAACTGATGAAGTCATAGTTCCGGGGTGATTCCAATTCAAAATGGAGTGACCATTCTCAGAAGTAAGGACGTAAAGGAGTGATAGAATTAATGAGGCAAAAAAAATAACTGTCAGATAATTTTGATTGAATCTGGGCTTGGATGGTGCCAGCATATATTTTGTGAATGGGAAACCAGATCCTCTGTGACTGTTTCTCAAGAAAAATCCCACGGTTTTCCTAATAACTTCAGGAAGGGCATACCTGTTTGGTATGCATACAAAATGAGGGGCTGAGGGACTCGTCCAGACAGATCCTTTTTTTCCTACAGGCAACACAGTACAGGGCTGGAGATGACATCCATCTTTGAACCTCTATTGACAGGACACATATATGGGAGACTGGTGGAGCACAGCTCAAAAGCAGCACCCCCAGTCTTACTACAGGTCAATCTGCCAGGTGCCAGGACTCCTGGAAACTTTAGCTACACTTGGTGGGAAGACTCCTCAGAAGAGGAGCTTCCCATGGTTACCATTATGTCCAAAGCTGTGTGCACTCCAGAAGCAATGTCCTTCAATGTCTCTTATGATCATCAAACAAGGGAGCCTCTGAGTGTATCAGTCTACCTGGGGATCCCCAGTGATGGAGAAGGCCAAAGGTCAGAGCCAAAGTGTACCTGAGGTATACAAATGCATGCTACAGAGAGATAAATTCCACCTTTCTGGGATGTATTTGCATCTTTTGAAGACATCTTGTATTTAGCTGCAACTCTTGCCCTTATTCTCAGATCCTGCCTGCTTATTTCTTGCCTACCTGCTTGCCTGCGATTTTTGAACTTTGCTGTCCACTTGCCAGAATAGAATGAGCAGACATAATTTCTCACTGGAATGATGTCAGTTTGGAATTCCTCCAAAACTCTACAATATTAACATAGAGTTTTAGGGATATTCCAAAGTGTCTACTGATGCACTGATGTTGTGTCCAGTTTCTTACCCAGATGTTGATATACTGTGTAACACCATGTCTGCCTATCCTGTTCTGATCCTGTTCTGGCCATATGCAAGGGTGGGTAAGCAGGTCAGACAGGTGGGGGATTGCTTTTCCAAAATGGGCAAACATAAATGCTAATACATTAAAAAAAAAGCTTTTGTGTGCATATCACTTGGTACTTTGAAAACCATTGGCATAAATGAAGTGAACATCCAGATGCTCAATTACCTGTCAGCTCAGTCCACATTTTACACATGCAACAATAATGCAAATTCAAGTTCAGCAGCCAGTGCACCTACATCTGAAAAACTCCAATGTGCCGGGAACCTTAGTAACTACTGCACAGACTGTTTCTTGAGTCACAGATAAAAAGCAACCGAAGATTAGGAGTAGGGAAGAGATAAAAAATAAGGAATTTGTTAAATCTGAGAAGGTTACTGCAGACGAAAGTCTCCGTTTGGCAAATGTCAAGGGAGTTATACATTCTGCAGCAAGTAGCAGGAGTTTGAGCACAGCAAGGGATCTTAGCTTGAGATAGCTTACACAGAAAGGGAGGTGGAGAATGTATGACACTCTTCTTAGTTGTACACTTTCTGAAATGGAAACTAGTGATACTCCCCAGTCAGCTGTGCAGCCTCCAGAAAGAGGTTCAGTTCACACATTTAACTGCAAAGAAAATAGGTGTTCCAGGTTCATATATATAATGCTTTGTTCCTGTGTTGTTTAACCAGCTGAGGGCTGGGGTTTGTATGTGTATCTTACTCACTTCCAGGTAAGGGCTGGGTCTATATTTATGTTTACTCTGAGTTCAATATCTCCAAGATCTGGATGAGAGTCAGGTCTGTATATTATTTGTGAAGGTGCCTATAATTATTATTTCCTTTGCTTGCTAATGGGAGAGATATACCTAGAGGCAGAATGAGGCAAGAGATTGTGCCTTAGTTCATCATGCATGGGATAGAGGGATATATAGTGATGGGAGAAGAGCAGGTCAGGTAAGGGAAAGGGATAGTTGTTTCTCTTTCTGGCTCTTGTTCCAGCCAAAGTGATATCAGTGACCCACCAGGCTATAAAATCCTGTTGCTAAATGCCATCCAGGATTAAAACAGCTGCAGGATTAGGGTTGACCTGGCACATGTCAAAATTTGTTTGGGGGAGGGGTTAACCTCTCTCAGTTTTGCTGTATGGTATTTGGTGATATATCAACATAGGTCTGGCAGGCAGGGTGTTAGAGTCAAGGTAGCCTCCTGGTTCATCAAGGGGCTGAGGGTTAGGAAAAGACAAGGGAGATGGCTAGATCAACAGTAGAAGAATACTCATGCCAAATTAATAGGACATGACAAAAGATCATTTAATGTATACTTTGTGGCAGTGATGGTGGCAAAGAAGCAACATTTTTCTTCTCCCATTGTATCTGTACAGTGTAGAGCAGCACAGGTGTTCTGGGTGGTTAGAGGAATCAAGGAATCAACTATCTGTTGAGGGTTTTCTGGACTGTATGGCCATGATCTGGCAGTTTTTTGCTCCTAACGTTTCACCTGCATCTGTGACTGACATTTTCATTCCAGCCTTAGATGTAGGTGAAACCTTAGGAGCAGAAAGTACCAGACTATGGCCACGCTGCCCAGAAAACCCAAAACAGCCATATTTACACATGTGTTTGCCACGTAGAAGTCCAGTCTCTTTGTTTGTGTAGCCCCTGCCTGTCAGAGTTTCATGTGTACAATGGAATTATTGCTGGCAATGTGTGTACTTCTACTACAATATATCACTTTGTGAGATAAGGACTGATGTGACCTAAAGGTTGCAGTTAGGGATGTTTGACCCTCTGCTGTTTTCCTCATGTCCTTTTCACCAGATACAAACAGGGAAATGATTATTTTAATGGACTGTTTCTCTGTTTAGTGACTATCTGTTTGGTTCAGCAGTGTTCTTATGGGTGTACAACTTTTCAAAAACACATTACAAACCTAGGGTGTTGTGAGTTTTCCAGGTTGTATGGCCATGTTCTAGTGGAATTTTCTGTGATGTTTCGCCTGCATCTGTGGCTGGCATCTTCAGAGGATCCTCTGAAGATGCCAGCCACAGATGCAGGCAAAACATCAGGAGAAAATGCTACTAGAACACGGCCATACAACCCAGAAAACCCACAACATCCTAGTGATTCCGGTGTGAAAGCCTTAGACAATACATTACAAACCGGATCAGTGCTGAACTGAACAGACTTGGTGATCTGATCATGTCTCCCACAAAACACATTTTACGGTATTCCTAATTACAGTGCTGGATTTCAAATTCCAACTCACCCATGAAAATTCAGTGGGTGACCTTGGGCTAGTCACTGTCCCTCTGCCTAATCTATCTCATGAGTTATGAAGTGGGATGTAACAAATGCAATACCATATCTTAAAGTATGGGTGCAGAAAACAGACTGAAATTACACTGGTAGATGTGTGAGTGAGTGAGTGAGTGAGTGAGTGAGTGAGTGAGTGAGTGAGTGAGTGAGTGAGTGAGTGAGTGAAGTGGTTAAGTGGTTAAGTGGTTAAGTGGTTAAGAACAGGTGCACTCTAATCTGGAGAACTGGGTTTGATTCCCCACTCTGCCATTTGAACTGTGGAGTCTTATCTGGTGAACTAGATTAGCCTGTGCACTCCAACACATGCCAGCTGGGTAACCTTGAGCTATTCACAGTTCTTTGGAGCTCTCTCAGCCCCACCTACCTCACAGGGTGTTCGTTGTGAGGGGGGAAGGAAAAGGAGTTTGTAAGCCCCTTTGAGTCTCCTCATAGGAGAGAAAGGAGGATATAAATCCAAACTCTTTTTCTTCTACAAATAAATTAAAGAGTGAAAGGTTTCTAAACTGCATATGAGTATGTAAGAGTATCCAAGAGTCTGCATATATTTCCATGGATTACAGATATGCTTGACAGCCAGCGTGGCATGATGTTTAAGAACAGCTGACTAATCAGGAGAACTGGGTTTGAGTCCCCATTCCTCCACAGTAAGTCTGCTGGGTGCCCTTGGGCCAGTCACAGTTCTCTCAGAACTGTCTAAGCCCACACAGTGGCAGGCAATGGCAGGCAATGGCAAACTACCTCTGAATCTCTTTTGTCCTGAAAACCTACAGGAGTCATCATAAGTCAGCTCTGACTTAATGGTGCAAACACACGTGTGCACACACACAAAGATCTGCTTATTCAAGAATACTTCTTAAACACACACACACACACATCCAAATCTATAGCCTTTTCAGAACTGGTGTGTTTCTACACATGCACAAGAAAATTACCAACAGCCCCAGGGTGACTTTTGTTACCTTAACAAGGAAGCTTCTCCCTTTCTCTGATCAAATAATCAGTTTTTGTCCTCTAACAACTTTTATCCCATGTGCCTAGCATATTTCAAGTAGGTCAATATCAAATCATTCAAGTACTTTCCTGTCAGTTGAGGAAAACTCTTTTTTGCAGGATGATATAATATCTCTGGTTATAGGTTATCAGAGGCAGAGAAACAATAAACCAAGGGTTTTGTCATCAGCTGCGCTCAGTTAGCTGTTTGCTGAAGGGCATAATGAAGATAGGAGAAAACCGAACTGACTAGCCAGAAAAGAAACAAGAAAGCAGAACAAGTATTCCAAGTAAGAATGTGTGGGTTTTTTTGTTGTTGTTTGCTATTCCAAGTAAGAATAATTATTTTGGGGGGCTTGTTAGCATTTCTTTTTTGCAAGAGTGGTAAAATAATTCTCTATGATTTTAGTCTATTTCCATGTTTTGCACATGAGCACTGCTCATGGGGCGATTTCCACTGGCGACTAATTCTGGGATAGTCACCCGAAATATCCAGATTTCCTTGTGATCTTCCCACTGCTGAACCACAGAACACAGATCAATCCTGGCTCTGTTGCTCCCCTTCTCCCTTCTCCCGCGTTTCCCCAGTACCTGGTTGCTTGTGCTACTTTTTGGCAAAACACATTACCAATCCGCATTGGTGGGGAGGTTCGGGGGCCTGATGTAGTTCAATTTCCCACCATTCACAGTGATGCAAATGCTGCCAGCCAATCAGAGCGTGGCGGCCCACGCATGATGTGCACACAGTTATTTTGGGTTTTGTTTCATTTGGTTTTGTTTTGCACGGGTTCTTCTGTTTCGGTCTAACGTTTAACCTCTCTGGCGAGGGAACGAGAGCAAGGGGACGCTCGGATCCTTCTACTCTTCTGTTTCGGTATAACATTTAAACTCAGAGGGGGTGCCTTGCTCACGGTCTCATTTCTTCTCCGGCTGACATGATGACGTGAAGAAAAGTTCCCACCCCAACATGGCACGACAGCCAATAAGGAGAGACCCGCCAAGCCGATCGCGTGGCAGTGGGGATTGTCACATTTCTGGAATCCAAGGCAGGCCTACAAGTCTTCCCTGGAAAAAAGGTGCAGTGAGGATGTTGAATCTGCAATGAAAAGTTGTGGTTCATTTTGAAACTTGAATTAATCTACTTGTAATTTTCAGTGGAAAATCGCCCATGGATAGTTTGCCTCAGATTTCAGTTGTCTTGGTTTCTTTGTTTCTTTCTCCTTTATAGGTGACCATTGAACAAATTTGAGGTGTCTTCAAAGTGAAATATGCACATACTGCAGATTCTCATATTGTGTCATCGTAACTTCAAATCACAGGGAGAATCACAAATGATAGAAAACGGTGGGCGCAAGCTGCAGCAAAAATGAAAGTAAGAGATGTTAGAAGTCAGGCAGGAAAAATAAGATGTTTCCTGCACTCTGCACAGCAAACAGGAAACATCTTGACCCTGCTTGGGAGGGGGGGGAGGGAAAGTTTAGTGGGGTATATATTGTCCATGTCCCAGGGTGATAGGTTCCCCACCCTGGGACATGTACAATATACCCCACTAAACTTTCCCTTCTCACTTATACACAGTGTGAAACAGACTTTTCTCTGTGATACACTTCTGAAGATGCTAGCCACAGATGCAGGCAAAACATTAGGAACAAAATCCACCAGACCACGGCCACACAGCCCGGAAAACCCACCAGAACCAACACAAATTGGATTTGGATTGCAGTCATATCCTGTGATACCAACCCCCCTCTTTCCATTTTGATTATTGTGAAGTAGAAGAAAAGGTTGGAATTCATATGTTCACATGAATCTGCCATATACTGAATCAGATTGCTAGTGTAGTATTGTCTACTAAAACTGGCAGAAGCTCTTCAAGATCCCAGTTGGAAGCCTCTTACCTGGAGATGTCAGAAAGCAAAAGTGGGACCTACTGTATGCCAAGCACCTTCTCTGCCAGTGAGCCACAGCCTTATTGATTATCTTAATTTCCAATGATTTTATGGCAATCATAACGCCACAGAGACAAACTTGATGTGGGGAGCTGACATGGTGGGCAGCACTGTTGGAATGCCACTGTTGGAATGCTATTTGTAGAATTACTTCTTTAACCTGTTCCTGTTTTCCTAATGGTTGTTTCTGAGAAACAATATCCACAAACCAACATCCACAGATCCATTCTATCTGGACTGGTGGTGCTGTTAAATTCAAAATCTCATTATTTGTGGTTTACCGTATATCCGTTAATCATATGGTCATTTCACAATGTTTGAACTCTTTATATTCACTTGGCTGTACCCTCAATCCAAAATGGACTGTTGTAGTAGTGTTTGGTGTAAACATGCACACACAAGTGCGTGCGTGCACATATGCATGCGTGTGCGCACGTGCACACACACATACACACACTTCAATTTAGTTAATCTTCTGGAATTGATCAGAATCTTTTGGCTGCCCAGACGAGCAATTTGTATAAATGAGGTCACACTTAATGACCCCTTTCACAATGCCATTCTAAACCAGTTGTTATCTGTTGTTGGCCTTATTCCAAGTAAAATGACATTGGGATGGAGGTTTCATATAGCGCATTTAAATTCGTTAATGAGCCATGTCTGAAGTACTCTGCCCACTTCAAACTGCACCACTTCTTTTCCTTTGCTTTTTCATGGCCCATTCTCTTCCATCTTTTTCTTTTTAAACATTCTAACTTTTGTGCTATAGTGCTAGACCAATGTACCAATTCGGTACCCTATTGCCAGCATTCAGCAGGCATCTGAATGCTGGCAGTACAGCACTGAATTACTATATTGGTCTATCACTATAGTGCAAAAGTTAGATTGAGTTTTAAAAAGCCAGAAAAGAACCCACCACAAAAAGGGGGACATTATGGTGATTCAGAAGAAAGCAGCACCACTTTTTGAATAGATCAGCCATGCTCAGCACCACTTTCTGAATGGGACACACACGGCTTTGTATGAAAAGGTAAAAATAACCTGTTAGTAGCTGGGTTGTGTCTGAAATTACACAAAAATCTATTAGCAACCAGCTGCTACAGTGGATTATAAAGGCTGTTTGAAAAGGGCCTAAGTTTTCTATTTTTGGATGACTGTCAAAAAAACCACGTCAGAAATAGGGGTAAGCAGTTCAAGATGAATGAAATCTGAACCAGCAACTGCTCATCACCTTGGCTGTTTCCGCACGGCCGTTGAGGCGCCTCCACGCCGGCAAGAATTCTGCCGGCGTGGAGACGAAAGCCGTTCACATGCAAGCATGCGGGCGGCCTCCGAAGAGGCCGGCAGACGGCTCCGCATGGAGCCGCCTCTTCCCCCTTCCTCGTCCCACTCACCTTGTCCCCGTCGTCGGCCTGCTGGCCGTCGAAGCCCCGCCCACGCTGCCCTCCGACCTCCAGGGGTCGGAGGACAGCGATGAATTCGGCGCCAGCAGGCTGCGAACGGGACAAGGTGAGTGGGACGGGGAAGGGAAACAACGTGTTCCCGGCGGTGCTGTTCGCACCGTGCCGCCGGGAACACGCTGTCGGGGGAAAAACAACCCTTTAAAGGGTTGTTTTTCAGGGTGGCCTGACGCCGCCCTGGGGGAGGGGGAGCGACGGCAGGTCGGCGCTGCTGCTTAGCAGCAGCGCCGCCTGTGCGAATGGCTCCCTGGGGACGGCGTTTATCCCGTCCCCAGGGCGCCATTAAAGGGCCGTGCGGAAACGGCCCTTATAACATTGAACTTTTCTATAATTTATTACATTTCTGTAAAGTTCTTTTCCCCCTTACTACTTCAGTTCCATGGATACCTTTCTCTTTCCTGTTCTGCACTGGAGCAGAAAGCAGAAAGGTAATAGTGAATAGTGTTAAGCATCATTGTATCTCACTCTCCAAACACTGGTGAAGAAGTTCCTAATCTTAACTTCAGGCTAGATTGAGGACAACTTTGTTACTGGAGTGATGTAGCTGTTACTTTCCCATAGTTGCTGTCTTGATGTTGTGAATAACACATCTGAAACATGTCCTGCGAGTGACCAGTAGGATAGTTTTGCCCAGTCTTTAATAGCATTTCCTTCAAAAGCAACCCAAACATTTCTTTTTCAATTAGAAAGCAAAAAAATTGCTTACTGTTGGGAAAAATCACCAGGTTGGCTTCGGGTGCCTTTATTTTGGTCTGGCATGTGTATTCTCTGGAAACAGTTGAGGGAAAAATGAAACTAAGAATGGTCAAAATACAACTAAGCATAATCAAAAGGACTACAGAATTTTTTTTAAATGTGAAATTTTACTTTAACAACAAGTTCTTTATCAGAATCATAAGGATGTTTAACACCATATATGAGTATTTGTATACTTTAGTATATACATGTAGGAGAGAATACATTGTCTAATACTCAGATGTTTCATAGCTAAGAAAACACAAAGGAAGATTTTTTTTTTGAAAATGGACCTTTCTAAGTTATGTTGGAGTTGGAATTGACCATATATTTAGAAGGATAAACAAGTCAAACACTTCCATAACACCTCCACCTACAAGGGTTATCAACTTGAAATATCCCCCACAATGAAATATCTAGAATTAGTCTCCTATATAGAAACAGTAAGTGCCATGATCTGAGGAAAAGTGTTCTTCTAGCAGCAATGTGCTGGTGGAGGTGTTTGATGAAATAATTTAGTTTTACCCAATCACATCTGAAGCTGTTGGGGAAAAAGCAAAACTAGAAAGTTGATTCATTCAGTGGTATAGCATAATAACTTAATGAAATCCCAAAGGAGTGAGGGCTACCTGTGCACTAAAAACCTGCCCCCAGTTTTAAATAAATTGAACAAAGCCTTCCCATTCTACAGCTGCTCAAATGACAGTTCCCACATCCTATTTGCAGAGTGAAAAAGCCCCCCTCCCCACAAATGGGGAAGCAGAGTGTCTGAAAAGCTTGTCTGAAAAGCTGATTGGCTGGTAGTGGTCTGTTCGCCTCCCTTGCAATGGTTTGATTGGAAGGGAGAAGTGCCATTGTCCAAGAACTCAGTGGAATCAGAAAAAAACAAGTGTGTTATGCATTGTGTGTTATGCAATCTCCAGATTAGACTATTGTAACTCGCTCTAGGCGGGCCTTCCCTTGCGTTTGATCTGGAGACTAAAACTGGTCCAACATGTGGCAGCGCGTTTGCTCACAGGCAGCGCCATTTGGGATCACATCCAGCCTGTGTTGTGCCAGGTGCATTGGCTTCCAGTAGAGTTCCGAATCATCTTCAAGGTGTTGGTACTGACCTTTAAGGCCTTACGCGGCCTGGGACCCTTGTATCTTCGAGACCACATCACCCCATATGTCCCTGTACGGCCTCTTTGTTCAGTTGAGGCCAATTTACTGGTGGTCCCTGGCCCCTCAATGATGCGGCTGGCCTCCACGCGGGCCAGGGCCTTTACGGCTCTGGCCCCGGCCTGGTGGAATGCTCTCCCTCCAGCTGTCCGGGTCCTGCAGGATCTCGGGGAGTTCCACAGGGCCTGTATGATGGAGTTGTTCCGCCGGGCCTTTGGAGGGTCCGGCCGCTGATGGTGCCCCCCATTTTTCCTGGCCCCTTACATCTGGGCCTCCTGTCATCTAATGGGACTCGCCGTCCCTCCCTCTTGGGAGAGGATTTTTTTTTAATGGGGCTGTCGGACGCCACTTATATTTATCATACTTATTATATTTAGTCTTTCATTTTTTCTATCGCTGTTTTTAAAGGTTTTAGCTATTTTATGATTGTATTATGACTGTATGTTGTGCACCGCCCGGAGCCCTCCGGGGATAGGGCGGTATAAAAGTCTAAAGAATAAATAAATAAATAAATTGCAGGTAAGCACCCAAACTAAAAAAAAAAAGAAACATAGGCCCTTTCCACATGGCCAACAACAGCGCCCTAGGGACGGCAAAAACACCATCCCTAGGGAGCTGTTCACATGGGAGGCACTGCTGCATCACAGCAGCGCTGCCCTTGCTCCCCGTTTCCCAACCTCGCTCCACAAGCGAGGTTTTCCGGAAACAGCTGCTTCCAACTGCTGCCGTGTGAATGGCAGCAGCTGGAAGGCGCCCTGTCCCCTGCACCATCCCTGAAAGCTTACCTCGTCTCCTGGCTTCCGGCTCATCGCAGAGGCCAAGGGACACACCCCCCTGGCCTGTGACTCTACAGCCGTCACTCCAGCCTGTGGGGGCATGTCCCCTGGCCTCTGCGACGAGCTGGAGGCCAGGGAACAAGGCAAGCTTTAGGGACGGCGCAGCCTGTGCGAAGGCTGCGCCGCTGCCTGGTGCCCTCCCAGGACTGTCCATGCGAACAATCCCGGGGGGGGGGGGTGCATCAGCGTCTTTTACATCAACGCACCCCCACACTGTTGTGTTGCAGAAAGGGCCATAGATTGCTTCAGGGAAGGAGATTTCATTATACCAAAAACCCCAGGTTTGTGTTACCATTCCAAGAAATCGCTGTCCAATTCCAAACCAGCAATTTCCATGTATATCTTCAACTCAGGAATGTTCTTATGCACTCCACTAGATCAAACCAATGGTTCTTCTAGTCCAGCAACCTGTGTTTCAGTAGCATACAACAGTTGGTTAGTTTGGACTCACCTGTAGTGCCTTTAATGACTTAAATACTTTCAGTCTACTAGGTATTATCTTTGAGAATACAATTTGGGAAATTGTACTACCCAAGAACTAAAGAGTTTTTTTAAGTGCAAGAACTCATCCTGGGACATGTCGAGTAAGTAATAATTAAGAAGATAACAACTTTGAGTATTTGCAAAGTGTGTGTTTCCTTCATTTCAGAGTAAGTACACCAAAGCAATACAAATATGGAATTAGGAGAAAGGAGTTCCAAGGCAAAGGTCATGGGATTGAAAAAGGATTATACTAGGTGTCTAGGTGTCTTTCTTCGTCCTGAGACCACTGGACAGTCAAACCAGTACAGTAGAATCCATGCAGACTAATCATTCCAGACATCCAAGATCTTTACCATTATGGAAGAAGCATAAACATTCAGAAGTGTTTCTGAGTTTTCCTTTTGTCCTTAAAGCTTCAGGATATTTTGAAAATTAAAAGTCTCCAGCTAGTTTTTCAAGCAGTAAAGGCAAAAATCCAGTTGGGACAATCACAGTTGAGACAATCACAGTCTTCTCTGATTCTTGTTGCCTTGGGCACCATCATTTGTGGTAAAAGAGTTTGGTAACTTTAGTCCTCTTGTCTATAGCCTTGGCAACTCTATCAATGGCATGGAATATGAAATTCCAAAAAAAGAAGTACAGGGTATTGGCTTACTAATGAAAATAAAATTTGAAAAATAATGTTTTGCCATCCTTGTGCCAAGATCTGGTTTGAGTGCAGAAGCCAAAACACACTGTAAATTATATTTAATAGTTGAGCCTTCTGAATTCCCCCAAGGAAAGCAATGAGGTTTCCATGTTTATTAGACACTGCTGGAAAGATTTCCTGCATATCAAAAGTAATAGAATATCTCACATATATGCCACAGTTATTGGTAGCCTTAAGAAGGTCAACAGATTAATAGGAAAGAAGGAAGAATTAAAATGTGAAGAACATAAGATTATTGTACAAATGAAACTAGGACAGGCCACTGGTCTACTTTGTCTGGCAGTGCATCTCCGAGATATCCAAGTAATTCCTCCATCAAAAATAAAAAAGAACTTCAGCACAAAGCTATTAGGGCATTCTGATCAGTTCGATCCTCTCTCAAGCATCTACAGAATGGGGAGAACTGATTACTTGTGAATGCATTACAGCTCATGATTGTGGTTGGGATTGGTGGATTCATGCTTGGGATAGGTGCAAGAGGCAAGGGGGTAAGTGTGTGGCTGTTTCCTTGAGACTGGTTTGTTTCTAAGCAGTTCAGGATATGTCTGCGTGAAAATCTCCTTCTAGCTTTTGGTGAGTGCACTCCAAGTACACTGTCCTGCTTTTAGGGACTTCTGCTTGAGTAAGGTGAGTCAGCTTCCTGCCATTATCTGACTCCTGGGGGCGGAGCCACAGTTCTCATTTGAAAAACAGAAATCATTAAAAGTTAGACTCTGGAAGAGGCACTGGAGGTCCCTGTGGGGTTTGCTCCTGGGACTTGTGACCCAATATTGGGAACTTGGGAATTTAGCGAGGAAGATTGGTTCATTCAGGGAGCAGGTTCATTCACTTGAGGTCAAGTTTTCCATTCTGGAGAAACTGAGGCTGATTCCGCATGGGCCAAAAACAGCAGTGTGAAAATGGTGTGAAAATGGTGTAAAAGGGTTTAAAACAGTGTAAAAGGGTTTATACTGTTTTCACACTGTTTTCACGCCGCTGTTTTTAGCCCATGCGGAATCAGCCTTTGGCAGAAAGGTGGTTCTTTGAATTATTCAGGAGGATGTTTTTTTTACAAAAGTAATAAAACTATACTACTTTGGAATGGCTTGAAAAGATGCTATAATAAAGGGAATGTGGACTATACTACTTGTATACTATCTGCCATTATATGCATTGTCATATTAAGCAATTCCCCCAACTTTCACAAGTCAAATTACTATCTATGCTTTGCTTTAGGGTTGTTTGAGTTTCTTTTTGATTGTCCCATCTTACAGATTATATTGATGTACACTATATAATGCACCTAAAAGTGAACAGTAAATAATGTAAATTATATATATGGAAACCTTTGCATATGAGATATGGCAGCTCTTCTGCAGTGCTGCAGAATAAAGATGCTGCACACCCTGGTCCATGTATCGTAGCAAAACAAACCAGTTCAAAATGCACATGCAGGTAGAGGTGTAAAGACTATGATGGCCAGAAAAGAATGCACAGGCCACAATTTGCTGTATATGATGGAAGTGAAACAGGCAATCTAACTGTTGGGAGTTATGAGAATGAGATTGAAAACACAGTGGCAAGTACTGTAATGCTATTATATAGATCTATAGCACAGTCAGATTTGTAATACTGGGTACTACATGGCGAACCCATTTCAAAAGGTATTGTCAAACTAGAAAAGATAGAGAAAAGCACAACTAAACTGATCAAAAGGTTGGAACACTTTCTTTATATAAAGTACAGCTAAAGCATTTGGAACTCCACAAAAAGGATGATTAGGGTGCAGCCTGAAAGAAGTTTTCATAAAATTGTTAATAGTAGAGAAAGAATATGGAATACTTACCCTCCATCAAAAAGCTAGAATTCAGAATCACCAATTTTAACTCAATATAGATTCACAAAAATAATTAAAATTTCAAACAATATGTAATTAAGTTAGGAATCCACTGCTGAAAGATGTAATGGTGTTACTGTCCCTTAATATAAATGTTTTTTTTCAAAAACAGGAAAAAATTCATGGAGATTTACAGTGCAATTCTAAAGAGAGTTACCATTAATTTCAGTGGGCTTAGACTTGAGTATCTCTGCACAGGATTGCACGGAAGCAACCCAATCCAAAGGGGATGGCATTAAAGCAGTGGCTGGAAACAGCACCATGGCACCACAACTAAAGTGGTAATTGGTAGCTTGGGTTCTGGAGAAGAAGGAGAAAACCTTTTTCCTTCTGGGAAAACCCATTTTTGGGTTTGGGTGGCATCAGTTTGTACCACAAAAAGGGGGAATTTCCAGACTGGGAGCCAAGTAAAGTCAGTGCTATTCCAGGGAATGCTGCCAAAATGCTCCCCTTCATGCTGGTGCAGGTCCCAATGGTGCAGAAGTGACAGCATATGGGAAAAGGTCTGGATTCAGGCACTGCAGAACTACATGGTGCCCCACATCTGCATCTGTGGCACTTTATGAGGTACTGGTGGCAATGGCACCAGTGCAGGGGTTATCCCACTTCCAATGCGGCTTCTCCCCCACTTCTTTGGATTTCTTTGGATATCAGCTAGCTTACGTTTAAATCACAAATGCGTCTCCACTTACTGTCCTTACTGGTAGACATGTGTACAAATTGCTTGTTTTGTGCTTTGTGGGTGTACATTCTTATGATGGCATAATGGTGAGATATTGTGAGTCACCATGGCAACTATATGCCATTTTCCTTCCTTCTGTGACATGGTAATTAGTATTATGATTGGTGACCTGGGGGAAGAGTCTCCCTTCCTGTCATTCTTTTAGTCTCTAATGGTTTGTCTATTTTATCGGTGACTAAGGTACTGGGTACATACTGGGAAATGTAGTTCCCAGGATGTGCGGGAACAGTCAGGAGATAATATAACTCTGTATACACTAGATGTGTCAGGGAATCTGCTTTGGGCTAGTGGTTCTCAACCTTCCTAATGCCGCGACCCTTTAATACAGTTCCTCATGTTGTGGTGACCCCCCAACCCTAACATTTATCCATTTGACAGATGGAGAACACTGATGCAGAGAATCTTAGGCGACCCCTGTGAAAGGGTCATTTGACCCCCAAAGGGGTTCCGACCCCCAGATTGAGAACCACTGGGCTAGGTGGCTCATTGTTGCCATTGCTGCCATAAGAGAGAAGCAACAGCAGCAAGAACACTGGAGAAAGGTTGGAGGGAGAAAAAAAGAGAGAAAGGGAGAGTCCTCTCCAGCTCAGATGCACCCACTGGACTAGAAAAAATTTCGAGAGGTGGTTATGCAAATGAGGATTACAAACTGCTGAAGCTCATTCTTTAAGACCAGAGCAAGGAACATCACTCATGACAACCAATCAGTATCTCCAGGGTCATGCCTAAGCATCAGCTACATGGGTCAACTCTTGAAGTCAATTCTGAAAGTGCAGTTGGTACATAATATTGCAACTTGTTTACTATCAGGAGCTAGGCAAAACATGCATATTACGTAAGACTGCCAACCTCCAGGTGGTATTGAATACCTCTCTGCACCAACTTAGCTTTAGGTCTGAATAGACCAATAATCGCACCAAATATTTCAAATTGCTAAACTCAAGGTTAATTATTGTCTGTTTCCTTCACAGTTAAGATTCTCCAATCAAGTATTTACTAAAGCTAAGTTTGTACAGAGTGATATACAATACTGTCCTCCACTAATTAGCTAATAACCTCCAGGCTGGAGATATCCCACTATTATTCCTTATCCACGGTTGACAGAAATCTGTTCACCTGGAGAAAAGGACCACCTTGGAAGGTGGAATGGCTTTAAAACCCCTTCCCTCCTCAAGCTTCATCTTCCAAATCTCAAGGTATTTCTCACTTTGGAGCTGGCAACCCTAATATTACACCCATTCTACAGTCACTGTATTGATTACCTATCAGTTGCTGGGTTCAGTTGAAGGTACTGGTAATCACAAACATAGCCCTTCATGAGCTTGGACTTTCACAGAATAGAGGATTAAAATGGACATGCTAAATCTTATTTTTATGAAGATTTCAGGAGGGTCTTTCAATGACAGAGATATTGTGGTCATTTTTAATGCTTGCTGAAAGTTTGTAGATTATTTTCAGTCTAAAGAGTCTCTTTCCAACCTATGTGGCTCTTTGTCCAATGGAAGAGCTCCTTAGGCTAGGGAAGGATCCTCCAAATTTGGCAGGGTGCCATCCATTTAGAAGTAGTGGTAGTAGTGGTAGTGGTAGTGGTAGTGGAAGAAGGAGAAGGAGAAAGAAAGAAAGAAAGAAAGAAAGAAAGAAAGAAAGAAAGAAAGAAAGAAAGAAAGAAAGAAAGAAAGAAAGAAAGAAAGAAAGAAAGAAAGAAAGAAAGAAAGAAAGAAAGAAAGAAAGAAAGAAAGAAAGAAAGAAAGAAAAGCCATGATGGACCAGACCAAATTACTGAAGATGGACACATCAAGATTTTTTGTGTGTTCACTCACACTGGTGTGAATGTAGAGGAGGAGAACCTAGGTAAGAGACATGAAAAGTACAACCACTGAGCTGATATTTCCTTCTGTCAATAAATTACACAGCAGCACAAGAACAAGAGGAATGGAAAGTGAGAGAGAGAAAAAGATCCCTGATGTGACACTCCTTTTATTAAAGCAGCAAAGTGGAAGACGGTGAGTAATGCCTGTTATCAGCAAAAGGGATTAGACTCAGTGTCAAGAATATCTGAAATGTCACCCAGTTCAGTTTAAGAAGGGGAGGGAAGAAATCTATTGTACTATTCCCCAGAAGCTCTTTGTTTTATTCACTCGTTCTGTCAAATATCAAGGTTATTGCTTTCTTTCCCTGATATTTATGGAAAATTCATAAAGTCCTAGCTACAGAGTTGTAAAAAAAAACTGAAAACATAATATAAAACAACCCCAAACATTGCCATGATATAAAACATCCACCCACAAATATGTACTCTAGCTTTGGTTGAAACCCAGAGCTCAGCTAGGCATGGTTAATCCTCATACAAATCAATAAAAGTTGTGTGTGAGCAACAAATGCTGCCATCTTTAAGACAGCTAGACATTAAGAGCTTCTGTAGCATTAGTTGCTAGAACTGCAGCCTCCCACTCACATGTTGGAGACCATCACTGAAATCAGTGAGCTTACTTCTGAGTAAATAGGTACTGTGCTAGGCTGTAAGAGACAGATTATGAGTGGAGAAGTTTCCATTTCAAATCTCTGTTTAGTGATAGATGTACTAAATTCGCTTTGCCAAGCTACTGTCAACAGCAGCTTGAGAGGGGTGCCACCTGAAGTCGCTTTTTTGAAGCTACTTTCTCAGTGGTGGGATTCAAAAAATTTAACAATGAGTTCTGGTTGAGCAGGGGGGTGGCTGGATGCCCCCCCGCTCAATTGGAACCAGCTGCCACCCCCCCCCAGTTCAACCTCCATCAGCAGTGGCCGGGGCTGATGGGGATCAAGGGAGGAGGCCAGGCCGCAGCAGCCGGCGGATCCATGGTTTGCCATCAGCTGCTTCCACTTTCTCCCTCGAGCTCTAGGGCCACTGCCGATGGAGTGGGCCATGCACCTGGGGGCTGGCTGCATGGCCCAGGGGGCCCTTTCTCAGCCTGGGTGGGTGGCTGCTGTCTGGGAAAGCCATCACTAGGAAGTCCGGGAAGGCCACTGCCACATGAGCTGCCTGGGCGACCTCCAGCAACACTGTGGCTGCCAGAGCCCCCCACAGGGAGCTGGCCGGCCACAGATTGGGCCGGCCAACATCCCTATGCTTCCTGGCTGCCTCCACACTCCCTCAGCACTTCCTGGCTCAGGAAGTCTCCTCCCTGCCTCGGGAGCCCAGGGTGGGAGGAGAGCCAAGCCAGAGCTCTCCTAATTGCTCTGGGCTGGTGCTAAAAGCCCTGTCATCACTCCCTTCCCCAGGGTAGGGGGGGCAAGAGGACTTTTAACAACTAGTTTGGCCAAACTGAGCTGAACTGGCTGAATTCCACCTCTATATCATCTCCTTCCTTCCACCACCCAGAGCAGCTAATCCTCCTTCCTTTGTCCCAAAGCATCCTTAAGCGAACAGGGCTTCCAGGACTCTGTAATAGTCATGCTGCTAATGTTGACTGAACATATCTTTGTTAGGTTAATGACTCAAAGCAATTGATTGATATTTTCTCAATTCACACAAATAAAGATGTTCTCTGATGCTCTCTCATGGTAGCTTGGAAGATGTGACCCAATCCAGAAGAGGAATGAAGGAAATGACCTCTACAGGCACATAGCAAAAGCCTCCACTAGCACCTAGCATAGATACTTTTAACCCTCACTGATTTCTAGATCATAGATTAACATTACTTCTGGTTTGCTATAGGGAGGGAAACCAAAGAGTATAGGATAAAACTAGTCTTTTTCATCTCTGAAAAGTAAGCAGAATTTATTTATATATTTCCCCCACATGCAAGCCCATAAAGTCCACACATCACATAAGGAAAATAGTTCCACTAGGAGCCAGCTGTACTAAATATCTCTTGTGGTAGTTTTGGGTGCAATAAGTTAGAAGAGACCTGAGGCAGACATTATAACAAGAAGTTGGAAAACAGGCACCATTTGCAGCAGAGAAGGCAAAACAAAATATTTCAGAGATGACATTTTTCCTACTGGTGCTTCAGAGTCTGTCAAATGGCAAAGTCTTAGAACACATAATTAAATGCAATTATTTACATACCATCCGACTGAGGAAGTGATTTCTAATGGTCCATTGACCCTTGGCATGTCTGCTGCTGGGCAGAAAGCACTTAAATGGTTTTATAACAGGTGTTCTATACTCCTTAAAAACCTTCTATATTTCATCTGATTTGGCAGCTCTGAATAGTTTTTGGTAAAAATAGTACAATTGATGCCCTGTGTTTTAGGAATTGGTGTACTGACCCATGCAGTTCTTCTGCAGACTAGGAGGTAGGAATGAGAATCCACTCAGGAGTCTCTTCTGCCTTCTGGAGCTGTGTAAACAAATTAATGGAACATTATTTCACATTGTATGCAAGGATGAACTAAGGTCTCCATATCAATAGTTAGAATTATATCAAGAGGAATGTAAAAATTTAAAGAAAATTTGATAACAGAAGGATGTACTTGCCAATTATTATTTTCTTATGTACAATTATCAAAAAAAGGTTAAATGGACAAAAGCTCTTATGACTTTGAGCAAGTCAAGACTGAATTTGAAGTAGAGCAAATGTGTACAAATGATGAGCATGTTATGGCTAAAATGTGTAAATTGTTGTTGAAAGATTCCAAAGATGTACAATTGAAACTAGAGGCTTTTCTTTTGAGACTAATGGGCAAATGACTTTTAAAAAGTCATGGAACTCTGTTTCTATATATGTCTATGGCAGCAAAATGATGATATTCCAAAAAATGGAAAAGTCCAACATTACCTACAAGATTCAGATTCAGAAACCTTTATTAGGCATATACAACATAGGGACAAAGGATAGAAGTAAATCCAGTAAAGAACAGTGTGAGTCATGTGAAAAGAAGCCAAGGGAACCTAATCCAAAATGTGCAGCAAAAATTTGACTACATTTTCAGGTATTTCAGCCTCAGGATTGTTGAGTAAAGAAGTCCTTTTTGGCATTGGTAGGAAGATCTGAGAACCTGACTGCGGTTAAGGAAGTCAGGCCTAAAGCTGTTGTGCTGAGGGCAGAAGAGCAAGAGGTGTTCAATGGAGCCAGTAAAAAAAAGGGCAGAAAGAACAGTGTCGATCATGCCGAGGGACGTTTGAGAACCGGTTTTGAAGTAGTGATGATGGAAAAAAATTGCATCTTGCTCTTGAAAATTCCCATCTGTGATTAAAAAGCTGGTCCTGATAATGAGCAACACAGAGCGTCCAGGAAATAATCCCAAGGCACAATGGTGAACAGGAACTCTGTGCCTTGCTCAAAAGGTATTGGTATTCCTGCTCAAATAGTTTATTTTTTAATTGATGATAAATCTTGTTGGCAGTGAGCATGAGCAAGGAGTTCCATGAAAGGCCCAAGGAGGAAATCTTAGCCTCAATTAATAGTCACCAGTCACAGGTCTGGAGTTCATGCATCACAAGTTAGACCAGGCTGTGTGAGTCAGAATGGAAACAGAAGCGCACCCAGAATTTGAAAGTGGCAGCCACGCCCTGGTTTCCAAAAGTTGCTGTCCTGCTTCAAGGCAGAGGATAGCATAGGGGACACAGCGAGGAACTCCAAAGATTTTATATAAGAAGATGGACTGAACTATTCAAGCTTGAATTTCCGTGCTTGGACCCGTATAGCAACCCCATGCACTAGATGCTGAACAACTTTCGTGTTGAATACTTTCAGGGCTGCTGGAATAAATCTGCCCCCTTAAGGGTAAAAATTTTCAGAACAGCAGCAGAAGCTGCTACCCTTCAAGGCATTCTCTCTACGTTTAGCCCTAAATATTTGAAGGATATGACTTGTTCAATATCTGAGCCCTGAATAGACCAAGTCATAGGACTACAAGCATTTGAGAAAACCAGGACCTTGGATTTTGTTAGACTAATTGGAAGCTGATTAGAAACACAGTTGTTGCATTTAAGGAGGAAATTCTTGAGGCTAACCCTTGAGCAGGACAGTAGAACTGCATCATCAGCATATAAAAGGATTGAAACCAGAACATTATCCAAATGAGGACAATAAGAGTTTTTGCTGTTTAGGGTTGGGGCAAGATCATGCCCTTAAACAAAGCATGCCCTTAAACAAAAATGAGACCTCCAGGTTATGCAGGAGTAACTCATCCTCTTGATTAGATTTTGTAAAGCAGACCTGTGACTTTTGGACATACTGCTACCTACACAGAGAGGTGCTGTGAAAACTGGCTTCTGCCAATATGGTTTTAAAGAAATTATATTGCAATAATATATATAAGAACAGTAAACTCCTTCTATCTGGGATGGTTGTACTCTTCCACTGAGCACGCAGCTTTGGGAGTGCACACATGGAGTTGTTATGGCCCTGATCACCCCCATATATATATAGTTGCGCTCCTCTTCTAGAACCCCCAAACAGGCTCATTACTTACAATAGAAGAATGGTTGGTGAAGATAAAATTTGACTGGTAATCCCTTACAGAATTTTTGCATGAAACATAAAAAAGAACTGATGAATTTGATAATTAAGAAAAAATTAATTCGATAACAGAAAAATGAGTGGGGTTTTCTGTAACTATTGAGTATTTAGTTTGTATATTTACTTGTATTTGTCATAGAGAACATTGGAAGTTTCTTTATATATATCTTCTTTACTTTCTTTCTCCCCCCAAACGTCTTTTATCTTTTTTTTTCTTTTCTTTTTCATGCTTGACAATTTTTTGCATACACATATTTCAGTAAAAATAGTTAGAATATACTGTGATATAGCAATGTTAAGAGAACTTCTAATTTCCTTTGCCCAGTTCTCTCTGAAATGCAACACTTGATTTATTTTTCTCTTTTAAAGAAATTTGGAGTCTGTTTCAAATCAATTCCTTTTTGATGACAGAGAAATTCAAAGAGTGGAGGGACACAAAGAGAGGTTTTGCTAATGCTCTGAGGCAGATAGTGTTTTCCCAGGCTTTTTGATTCTCCTGCTAGAACCCCACCATGCAGGGTATATCATAAACAACAGCAAAGGCTAAGGTGCATTTGTCTTTTCCAAGAGAAATCAAAACAGAAATTCTTCTTTTGAGAGAGAGAGAACAAATAAGAGGACTCAATGGCTACACTTAAAAAGTTAATTTCAGAACATGAAATTCCCTTCCCCATGTTTGTATGTGTAAAGTATCAACAAGTCACACCTGACCTACAGCAATCCAGCAAGGGGCTTTCAAGGCAAGTGAGAAGCAGAGATGGTTTGCCATTGCCTTCCTCTGCAGTCTTCCTTGGAAGTCCCCCTTCCACGTACTGATCCTGCTTAGCTTCTGAGATCTGATAAGATCAGGATATACCATGCTGCCTTCCCTCCTTTCTCTTCCCAATAACAATGTATTTTGGTGCCTGTCAGCCCACGCCCTCCAATCTGAATGAATGAAGAGAGTTCATGAATGAATTCAAATGTACGGTGGACTGAGAGTCAGTTAATAGACTATAGTCAGAGCTGTCTCCCATTAATGGGACATACCAGACACTGTACAGCACAGTAAAATAATGAACAATATTTATTCGTATGTCAGTCATATTGATCTTGCAATAAAACAGTCAAATTTAATGTACACCACAGCGGTAATTAAGTCCATTTAAGAAATAGTGGTGCTGATATCTGGCCAACAACAGTATAATTTGAATATCTGGCATGTTAGAACACTGAACAGAAGCCCATTCTTTTCTCTTTTCATTATGATCCAGCCGCAGGAAGACATGGCATGGGATTATAAACACAGTTCAAGGAAGAAATTGTTTTATATGTTGTCGAAGGCTTTCACGGCCGGAATCACTGGGGTCGGGAGGTCAGGAGATCCGAAGATCAGATCCTCTGAAGATGCCAGCCACAGATGCAGGTGAAACGCCAGGAGAGAATGCTGCTAGAACACAGCCATACAGCCCAGAAACCACACAGCACCCCAGAAATTGTTTTGTTTGGCTATTCTGAAATCTGAGGGATTATCCAATACTGGAAGACAAGTAAGTAATGAAGTTCAGGGCCTGTCCTTTACAATGGGTTTAAGTCGAACATTTTAATCAGACTCAAGATAAACACTAAAAAAAATTGTTAATGGATCAGTTAACTCCATATGTGTTGCTTTCTGAATTGTGTTGCCTTCTTAAACCTAGACAGTACAGCTCCTTGCTATTTATTTTAACTGGTGGTGGAAAGTGCAGTCAAATAGTAGCTGAAGAGTTTTCCAGGGAAGAGACTAGCAAAAGTGGTTTGCCATTGCTTACATCTGTGCAGTCATCTGGATTTTCTTGGTGTCTCCTATCTGGATACTAACTAGATCCAACCTGGCTTAGCTTCTCAGATCTGACAAGATTGGGCTAACCCAGACCAACCAGACTTCTAATAAAAGTGTTGAGTGACCTTGAGCTACTCACAATTCTCTCAGAATTCTCTCAGCCCCACCTATCTCGCAAGGCATCTGTAGTGGGGAGAGGAAAGGAAGCACTTTGGGATTATTTAAAAGTAGAGAAAAACAGGGTATGAAAAATCTCTTTTTCTAATTATGAGTCAGTTAAGGATACACACAACCATGATTTTAACACATTCATAATTCTTTCTACTCCTTTGCTTCATGAGCAGCGCAAGGCAAAATAAACCAGGGACTATGCAGATATCAGTCATTCATACATGTAGGTGATGCTAACTGATCTGTGTTTTCTTGCCAATTTTATGCAAAAATTCATAGAGGCTGTGAGATCCAGATTAAAAGCTCTGCATTATTTTCTTGGGACAGAAGGCACAGCTTCGGAGCATCCTTAAAGTGAACCTCATCTTTGAATCTCAATGAGAAAACAAGAACACAAAGCTAATATGCCATTTGACCACTCTAAGTGAGTTTGTAAGAAGAAAAAAATTGCATCTTGTGTGCCCATAATTGACTGTCAGAAAGAATTTATTGAATTTAAAAGAAAAATCACTATTTGCATCTGTGCTCTGGGTCTGCAAAGATTACATAAAATGTGAAATCTGCAACTTTTATTAAATGATGATTATAGGTAGCAATGGGGTATACATGCTGAAAAATGAGGAAGGAAGATTTGAAGGTGGGGGAAGACATCAAAGCATGAAATGATGTAACCACAACATCCCCCCTCACTCCACCCCTGTTCCCCCTTACTCTGCCCCTATTCCCAATACATTGGCAAAAGCTGGTTTTCTGGTCTCACTTTTATACAGTCACGTGTTAGGTTGGGAACTCATTTCCTAAATGCACAGGGCCTCAATTCATATCAGAACCATGGTGCAGGAGGGAAGGGGCTTTAACTGTCATATTGCAGCCATCTTACAGCAACCCAATAGGGTTTTCAAGACAAGAGGTGGTTTGCCATTGCTTCCTCTTCATTATGATCCTGGTATTCTTTGGTGATCTCTCATCCAAGTACTAACCTGAGCTGACCCTGGTTAGCTTTTGAGATCTGATGAGACCAGGCTCTCTCCAGTCAGGACAACCATAGTATTAAAAGAACCATATTGAACAAACAAACAAACTGTGAAGCACGGCATCAAGAATCAGAGGTAGTTTTTCCTTCTGCCCAACATACCTGGCTTTTCCTTTCCCTTAACAATTTTCAGTTTGAACTCTTGTCTGTAAAATGTAGCAAGTCTGATAAATTAGGAATGAGTGGTTTCTCTTTTGTTTATGAAGGATGACTATCAGTACACAAGAGCGGTCATCAAGACAAACCAGATAAGATTATTTTTCCACTGGTTTATTTATTTAATTTATCTTGATATTTATATCTCACTTTTCTTCCAAATGGTTACCCAAAACAGCTTACAACCTTGTTTTCTCCTTTTCTATATTATCCTCACAACAGCCCTGTGAAGTAGATTAGGCTGTGAGCAAGTGACTAGCCTAAGATCGCCCCATGAGCTTCTACAGCACAGTGAGGAAATTTGAACACTCTTGCGACTATGTATGCAACACTGGTTCCCAATCAGTGGCGTAGTGCCCAGGGGATGGGGTGGGGTGCAATGCACAGGGGCGTTCTGGGGTGAGGGCGGGCAGGGGCATAGCAGGGGTGCAGGACATAGGCATGCCCTGGGCGCAGTTCCCCCTCGCTCCACCCCTGTTCCCAATGCATTGGCAAAGGCTGTTTTTCTGGTCTCTTTTATAAAATCAGTCACGTGTTAGGCTGGGAACTCATTTCCTAAATGCACAGGACCTCAATTCACATCAGAACCATGGTACAGGAGGGATGGGGCTTTAACCTCCATGTTATCCATGTGTGTAGGGGCTCTGTTTTAAATCAATGGAGTCTTTACCCATCCTGCCAACCCTTGGGTTGCCTAGTGGTGCTGTGCCAAAATGGGGAGCCCATTCTCTGGCTAGTTTATTCACAAGGACACAATAAAAGCTTGTCTGGAGTTGCTGCTGGCCAATATCTGCCATGCAAAATTCCTGCCTCACACCCTTCCTAAAGGGATTAAGAGTACCCCTGCCTTGGAAAGTGTTCCCATCTCCATCCTCCTTGCAAAGACAAAGGACTTGTTAATGTATTTGTCCCAAGTGTTCCTGCCAGTATTGTATTAACCCCAAACTTCTTTTTCTGACTAATCTCTCTCAAATTTATATTGCCATTTTTACAGCTATGATTGACTCAACATTCTGCCCACTTTTGGGAACTCCCAGCCTAACCCATCAGGCTAAGCACTCAAACCGTTAGATTAATTTTTCAATACTTAAAGTTGATGTCTGTCTCTTGTCTTCCCCCAGAAAGTCAAGGCTCCCTTTTGTCCTGGGAGATTAAAGGCCACTCTGCATAACCCTGAGGGTCCCTTTTTCCTATAAGAAGCCCCCTCTCCCAGTAGCCAATGTTCAATATATCTCTGTCTGTTGATATAGTCCCCAAACAGTTGTTCTTTCTTCTACCAGAGCTAGCGCTGGTTGCTCAGCTCTATTCATCGGACCTTTCTGCTCCAAGATCAGGTGACTATAACCCTTAGTCCCCAGATTTCTTCCATCTATTCCAAATCTGTCCTCTCAGCACTGCTTATATCCTAGGGCTGTGTGTGTGTCCTGCTGATTTGATTATCATATTCTTGTGTACCCCTATCATTCCTAAATAAATGCATTAAACTTTATTTTTGTTCTCTTGCAAATTTCTTGCAAAAGGTGACCTGAGTATATATAGGCAACAAAAATCTTGAGCTTTCCCTTTTTTTTGTTAAGCCAAGAGTCTGCTCTCACTAATTCCCCACTCTAAAAGGGACCGATACCCACCATTTCAGGTAACATCCCCCCTGTGCCATTTTCCTCCCTAGCCAAACTTGCCCCATGAGGACTCTGTTTGTGTAGTTGTGTAGTTACACATGAGCTGATTTCCTAGACTTCCTGGGGCCAGTTCTTCAAATGGGCCTGTGGCATCTAAAACACCTCTGCACATTTGTATTAAAACCATGGCATACATGGAAGTGGGTGGAGTTAAGCCTTCCCCTTTGCCATGATCCTGACCTGAGATAACCTCAGTGAGCTGTTATTTTTTGTGTCAGGGTGTGTATGTGTGTTCAGTACCATCAAGGTGTGTATGTGTGTTCAGTACCATCAAGTTCATCTGACTTATGGTGACTTTATGAATCAATATATTCCAAAATGTTCTATCATTAACAGCCCTGCTCAGGTCTTGCCGAATGAGGACGATGGCTTCCTTTATAAAGTCATTCCATCTTATCCTTTCTTGCTGCTTTCATTTTTTCCTAGCATAATTGATTTTTTCCAGTGACTCTTATCTTCTCATAATGTGACTAAAACACCCAGATAGGAATATAGAAGCATAGAACTGGATGGAACCCCAAGGGTGATCTTGTGCAACCCCTGCACAATGGAGGTAATTCACAGCTAAATCATCCCCTACTCCCCCAGTGACTCTTGCTCTATCCCCGGAGGAAGGCAAAAATGTATTTCTATAGATATGTGGATGCTTTTCAGTGTGATGCAGTGGCTGAGAGCAGTAGACACTGATCTGGCGAACCAAGTTTGATCCCCCCCCCTTCTCCACATAAGTGCTGGATGCCCTTGGGCTAGCCACTGTTCTCTTGGAACTCTCTCAGTTCCATCTATTTCACCAGGTATCTGTCATGAAGAGAGGAAGGGAAGAAGTTTGCAAGCTGCTTTGAGACTCTTTAAAGGGGAGAAAGGCAGGGTATAATTCCAAACTCTTCTTCTAACAGGGCTTGAGTCCTGCAATAATTTTCAACAAATAAAGGGGTGGTAATTTCCTTGTCCCTCTGAAGAAGCATTTTAGGAACATTTTGGGCTGCAGGGTTTGGGAAGGATTTGAGGATTTAAGAAATGTTCTCAACTTGTGGAAATCTCTTCCATTAGTGGAGATTTAACACAAGATCCAAGTCACTAGTTGGTCTTAAATATGTTAATTTACTGGATAGCAAATTCAATAAGCAATAATTTAAGCTCTGTGCTTTAGGTCTGACTATCCATATTCTAAAAGAGAAGATTAAAAAACAACTAATAGGAATAAGCTATCTGGGTATCTACAAATTTATGTTTTCTGTAGGCTTCGGCAAATGATGTAGAGCAGGGGATCCAGCATGCATTTCACAGAGCAATAAGGTTATGCTCTTCACTGTCATATTTTCAAATGATGTTTAGGAAAGCAAAGGCAGCTTCATTGTGATATTTATGACCTTTTCTCAATAAATGGTAAGCTTGTGTTTAGCATGACAGATTCTCTTTCAAAAGTTAAAAAAAGGAAATACATTTTAACTTGTCTATCCTGATACCAACTTACTCAACTGAAATGCTTTCTTAAGGCTATACTGTACACCACAGTTTTAGCTGAATAAATTGTTAGTAAAGCAATTACTTGACCTATAAATTCCTGCGACATTCGGAAAAGTAAATAAGAAAAAAATTCAATAATGCTAAAACAGTCATCTTTCATATTTGATGGCACCTATTCATTCTCTGCACTCCAGTTGCAGTGCTTCAGTTTCATCCAACTAGCAGTAGCTACTACAGTTCATTTTAATACACTAAATATAACATGTAAGCAGCTATGAATTGCTCAAAGGGACTTGAAGAAAAGTATTATCATTCTGATATAAAAATGGAAAATACTTTATTCATAAATATAGAAAAGAAAACATTAGGAAAGGAACTGGTGAAGAAGAGAATAAAATATTTAGGTATAACTTTAACAAACAGAAAGGAGAAGATGTTCAAATATAATTATGAAAATGTGGCAGAAAATTGAGAAGCAACTAAAATTGTGGCAAGAGAAGAACCTATCCATCACAAGAATAATGGCAGTAAAAATGTGTGTAATTCCAAAAATGTTTTACCTATTCCACACTTTACCTATAGAGATTAAAAAGAAGCAGTTTGAAGTTTGGGATAACTAGGGTCGTTTCTGCATGGCCACGCTCAAGGGTGCGTTGGCGTATATGACGCCGATGCACCCCCCTGGGACTGTTCACACGAACGGTCCTGGTAGGGGTGGGGAAGATGGCGTAGGCTGCGCAGAGGCTGTGCTGTCGCTCGAATGCCTTCCCTTCCCTCCGAACTTCTGGCGCGTCGCCCAGGTCAGGGGACATGCCCCCCTGCCCTGTGTGACAGCTCTGGAGTTGCAGAGCAGGGTGGGCATGTCCCCTGGCCTGGGCAACGCGCCAGAAGGTAAGGCGTTCAAGAAAGGGGGGAATGGTGCCTTCCAGCTGCTGTTTCCAAAAAACCTTGCCCAGGGAGCGAGGTTCGGAAATAGCGGCTTCGCGCTGCTCGGGGGTTGCGAGGCCACAGCTGCTGCATTGCAAACCCCTCCCCAGGAATGCTGTTTTTAGCATCCCTGGATCGCTGTATTCCCCCCATGCGGAAACAGCCAAAATTAAATCTTGGGTGTTTAATCAAAAAAGGTCAAGAGTAATGGATAAAATAGTATATATGTCAAAGAAACTTATGGGCTGGGGGATCCCGAAATTACAAGAATATGATGAGGCTTTCCAAATAAAAAGTTTAATGGGAATTCAAGAAACCAAAAGTTAAAGATGGATCAAATATGAAAATGAGATAAATGAGATGATAGGCTGTTTTGGGATATATACAAATTATTTAAAAATGGAAAAACAAAAATTGATTGGACCCAGAAAAGTGATATTAGAAATTTGGGAGAAATAGAAAGGTATATGGATGCCAGGAATACAGGACATGGCGCCACTGGGGAGCATGGTTGGCAAAGAGGGGAGAAATGTGATAAGATCTCTACAAAGAAAATGTATAAATATAGTAGCTAATTTGTATAATGAAAGAGGTGAAATAATATCATTCTCAACACTTACAGAACTGGGAGGTTTAGAGAACTGGTTGGTGTTCAGAGGTATATGGGAAAAGATAAAATTCTCAAGGATTACAGGTGAATGTATAATGCAGAAATGTGTAATTAAATATGATAAGATGGCAGGAAGAATTTGGGGGGATATATATAAATTTATGGTTGACGATAAAGAATTCATAGTAAGAGCCATCTCGGATAAATGGAAACAAGATGGGGTAAAAGATAAAGATACTATTCAAAAAATAATAGATAATATAAACAAGATAACAATTGAGACGTATGCAGAATTGGAGAAAAAATTAATGTTAAAATGGTAGAGAACCCCGAACCAATTGGCATGTATGATAAAAGGACTCAGCCCAAAGTGCTGGCATTGTGGGGATAAAAATGCTATATATCTTCATATGTGGATGGAATGTGAAGAGGTTAAACAAATGTGGAAACATGTCTTGCCGTATATAGAAAAAAATATGTAAAAGTACGATTAAGGATAAATGTAGACCTATTACTTCTAGGAACAATTGATAATAAAGAAATAGAACAAAGACAGAGGTCATTGTTTAAAATAATGATAAGAGCAGTCCATGCTGTAATAGCATTGGGATGGAAAGATAAGAAAATATGGACATTAGAGAAATGGCTGGAATATGTATGGGAACAAATACAATTAGAAATATTTGGAATAATGTCAAGAAACCAGATATGGCAAGAAAAACAAATGGACATGATGATGGTTTGGTCGGAATTCACAGACTGGTTGATTGAAGTTGGAATTACAGAAGATAAATGGAAAAGAAGAGTTGAAAGAATGAACCTGCTGCTGCACATTTGAAGAAGAAAAGAAAAATATAAAGGGGAGGGAGAGAGGGAAAAAAGGGGGGTAAAATGATATTAAGGATGTAATAAAAGGTTGTAAAATACATGTAAACATATCGATCCAAAATATCAATAAAAATCCTTTTTAAAAAGGAAAAAAATATTCAAAAAGGTCAACAAAGTAACCCATGCAGTATAATTCACAATTGCTGGTACCTTCCCTGGGTTTATGAAAGCCTTTTTTTTGTCAATATTTGATGTCCTTGTATGAGGACATTCACACACAGTTTTCCAAAAATGTATTTCCCTTATTAACACTTCTGTTATTTGCATAAACATCTGAATTTTGCTTCCTTGATTCTTACCTCATGAAGTGGTTCAAAGCAAATAATCAGGTGACTACTTTCTCCTGGAAATATTTGCCCTAGTGGTGGCAATGAGAAGAAGGAAGGGTATTGGACTTGGTGGGGTGAGGTTTGTGGGACAAAGGGTAGTTCAGGGAGATATATTGGCTATAAGTTGCTTTGTCCTGACCTGAATAGCCCAAGCCAGCCCAATCTCATCAGATCTTGACTGCTAGGCAGGGTCAGCCTGGATAGGAAACCACCAAGGAAGTCTAATGGTGTTATATAGAGGCAGGCAATGACAAACCACCTCTGAATATCTCTTGCCTATAGAGTCACCATAGTTATCTGCATTTGATGGCAAAAAAGTTGCATTAAAACATTCACAAACAAATCATGATTTACAGCTGAAGAGGGGTACTACTGTGTTGAAATGGATGGAAATATTGCCCTGACTCCTTCACTTTAACCCTTATTCTCCTCAGTGAGCTATCATTTCAATACTATACCCTCAGTTTTCCCTTCTGTAGCTCTGTCACTTTTTTCATTTCAGTCCAAAAATCTGGACTTACAGTATGCGTTTCCTTTATATGGAGAAGTAACCTTATATGTGTTGCCCCAAGCACCTCTTCTCAATTCATCCTTTTTGCTCATCTTTACCCTGTATTATTAACTTTCCAGTTTTTTTCTCTTTTAAAGGCAGCAGACTGGAAACCTTGGCTAAAATCCAGCATCAGAAGCCAGTGTCATATCTGATCAAGTGAGGTTGTTTTAAGTCTAGGAAGTGTGCGCAGCATTAAAGTAGATTTAACAGTCTTAGAAGTGACACTTGTACATGGTGTTCTTTAGCAGAGGAAGAGAATTTATTAGCCCTGTGGAAAAAAATTGAAATAGTTTTATGTGTAACCAATTTCTCACCAAGATAAAAAGAAAATGCTCACTGAATTATACTATTATTTTAATAGAAGCCGTCACTGAGGCTGTTTACGTTACTTAATGGCGAAAGAATTCCCGTATGGGTGCTTTTCTCTAGACTGTAACAAAATTCTTTGATGGAATTTCCAAGACCAATGAACAAGTTCCTCTGAGGGAAGTATGCTTGTTTTATCAACACTCTAAGTCTCTCTTAAACTTCCTGGAAGGACTTTCCTAACTCCAAATTTGCCTCAATTTTTTCCTTACAACGAACATGTTCAGCTTTTCTATGTTTGCTAGTGCTGTTAAGTCACAACCAACTTGTGGTGATCTCAGCAAGGGTCTTTCAAGGCAAGTGAGAAGCACAGGTGGTTTGCCATTGCCTTCCTGCAGAATCTTCCTTGGTGGTCTCCCATTCAAGTACTGACCCTGAGAAACTTCCAATTTCTGACGAAGTCAGGCTCTACTAAACTGTGCCCAACATGGTACAAAGTCTCCAAAGCATGGTTTCTTCCCATGGCAGCAAGTATGACTGATCTACAGCAACGCATTTCTGATTGTGCAGCCATTGCAGGATGGTCCTTTTTTCTTTTCTTTTGTGTATTGCACATGTACAGCTACACAGGTGCAACCAATCATATTGTGGGATGATCAGCATGGCTGCGGGTGTTCATTTCTGTGTGCCTGCACAGCTACGCATGTGTTGCAGGATTTTTTTTTAAAGGAGAAGCATATCCGTGAGAAGGTACAAAAGCAACCTTGTGGCCAGATGTGCAGAAACTGGGCAAGCAAAAGGAGCATATCGTTAGGAGCCGGTCAGTCCCCCTGGCTGCCCCCGGCGACAACCCCAATTCTTATTGGGGAGGACAGAGAGGTACTGGGCCAGGAGGCATCCGCCTGTCCCCATGGCCCCCAAACTGCTAGGGTGTCAGGCTCGCCTGCAGAGGCCTCCGTGGCATGCGCCTTGAGCCCACCCCACCCCAAGCCTCTTATGGAGGCCTCCATACCCGGGGAGGTCCAGCACGCAAGCTCGCCCCCCCCAAGGATGCACTCCTCAGCCCAAACTGCCCAGGGCTGCAACTATAAACAAAAACAAAAACCCCAACCCTTATTTCAGGGAGGGTGGGTCAGTTTGCTTCCAGGCGCCGAAAAGCCTGGGGCAACCGCGTGTTGCCTAATTTATAGGGAGCCTGCTCCACCCTCAAGCCCACGTGCGTGTTGCATGACATTGCCGGGTGATGAGGCTCAGCTGCCCGGCCTGCCCAGGGTCATGCATTCTCCCTGCTTTCGGAGCTATTACCACGCACCCTGCCCTCTGTCACAATCACGGGCCTAGTTGATTCTAGTGCCATGATTTGTTTCCATAGGCTTCAATTTCTGCCTGAACGGTGAGGGGCACTATGTGAACAGGAGAAAGGAAAACAGGTTCCTTTGTAATGACTGCAAACTGTTATACATACGCTGTGCAGAATCTACCTGTGTTCTCTCAGACAGAGCTTTGACACTCTTTCTGACTCAGTCTGTCACACACTGCTCTCTCTTGGACACACTCTGTCACATGCTGTTCTCTCTCACACAGACATTTTGTCTTCAGCACTGCACCTCTCTCAGGCACACTCCAGAATCAACCAATTGATGTATAACAAAATGATATTATTTCATTTCATTTTTCATTTCAATTATATTTGTACCCCGCCCTATGATTTATAAAGGAGGGGATAGACTATAAAACTCCAGTGATAATGGATTGGATCCTTGGTAGGAATGCTCAACTGCTTGTTAGTTTCTATGTCTGTCTGTCTGTCTGTCTGTGAAGCTGCCTTATATTGAATCAGACCATCCATCCATCCATCATGGATGGTATTGTCTGCTCAGACTGGCAGTGGCTCTCCAAGGTTTCAGATAGAAGCCCACTATTTCACATCAACGTTCTTCAGTAATATAAAGAAAGTTTATTTGGCAACAGCTTTTTCATCTGCTTATTGACCCATTTCTACCCCACTCCTACTTATTGTGTCACTACTGCACCACAGGGAATTGTTTAAAAAGATAAGCAAACATATATATTTTTAAAAATCTCCTGCTGTTCAGAGTTTAGCTAAATAGTTCTTCATTACACTGATAGATGTTGTGTTTGTAATGACAGCATTTTTACACATACAGAATTTTGAAAACTCCTTGATGCAAACCTATTTTGCAGGTGTTTGAATCCTGGTGAGCACGGAACATGCCAGGTGATCAGCTCTTTTCAGGTTGTTACTGTTGAACATGCTTCTGGCCAAATTCACAGCTTCACTAAGCCAAAGTCTCATTCTGATCATGTGAGCAACACTTCCATTGTGGGAGAGTTCCACTGATCCCCTCTTCCCAAAATAGACCCTGCATTCCAGACTAGGGTGTTTTGGAGATTCCGCCAACATACCTGATCTGAATTTTGGGAAGCAAGGAAGGATGTAGTTGGAAGAGGCAGCTGGAAAAGTTCTATTCCATGGACAGTACATGGAATTCACCTTAACAGACCAGAGGACAGTTTTATCTTAATGAACCAAATCAGGAATATCAGATGAAGGAAAATTGAGAGGTATGAGCAAGTGAATTAAACTAGACATTTCTTTCTCAGTATAGTAAGGGTGAGTTTACTCATGAGTGTTTACTGCAAAGGTTTTAACTTCCCTGCATGGGAGTTCAGCTAGAAGCCAGCTTCTATACCCATGCTGCACCTAGTTTATTTGTGCCAATTAGGCATAAACAGGTTTTGAACAGCTGATGTTGGTCAGTACATTGGCGAGCTGACTGCGGTAGGTAAATAGGTTGTGAGTTGAACCCAGAGGCGTAGCTCCAAGGGGGAAGGGGGCGCAATGCCACCCTGTGGGGACACAATGCCACCCTGTGGGGGTGTGGCAAGGGCATTCTGGGGGCGGGACAGAACGGAGGATGCACCAGTGCAATGGGCGCTTTTCCCCCTTCCTATGCCTCTGGTTGAACCAGTAGCTGTTTTAGCATCCCTAGATCTAAATTCATGAATAAAGCTGATATGTTAAATGAATTCTTTAATAAAGAAAAAGCAAGCATTCAGAATTTCAAAGTATTGTTGGCAATAGTGTTTTGGGGGGCTGTTTGCAAAATTTATATGATGCCTCTCCAAAGTACTGGCTTGAGGCAGCATGCAGATTAAAGCATGATAAACACATAAAACAAAATAAAATTTACAAATTTACACACTATTAAAAATCCAGCATTAGAAACCAAGTGTAAAAACACCACCTCGGGAAATGGCAATTTGAGCATTACTGTGCCCCCCTTCCCCTGCAATTTCTGAGCATGAACATACACTCAAAATGGCCTTAGACTGCCAGAGCATTAGTCTAACAAGCTCAGGCTCATTACGCACATGCAGAATAATGTACTTTCAAACTGCTTTCAGTGCTCTTTGAAGCTGTGCGGAATGGCAAAATCCAGTTGCAAACAGTTGTGAAAGTGTTCTGAAAACGCATTATTTTGCGTGTGCGGAAGGGGCCTCAGTATAGTCTACTTTGACTGGCAGCCACTTCTGAGGGTCTTGAGTGGAAGTCTTGCAAATCACAAACTCCCTGATCCTTTCAGTTAGAGATGCTAGGGATCTAACTTGGGATCTAATTTGGGATTCTTTACCCCTGAATCACAACCCCTCCCCAAATTGGAGGGCAATTTCTCAAGGTGACGGGTTTTTCTCCCTTTTGGCTGAGACTGTTCAGGATCCGACTGAGAAGGCTGATGCCTGGCCCCAGCAGTCAGTGCCAACAGTTTTGCTCATTCTTACAGCCATGCGATTTAAGTAACATCTGGTCTCAAAAGAAATAGTGAAAGATTATGACTTTCCTATATCTCGCATGACAGTTTCAGATACATCCCTCTCCTTGCCTCTGTAGAGAACCACTTCATTTAACACTTTATAAATCCTGAAGGAATTTCCCCTCAAAGGAAGTGTTTATTTTGCAATACCCACATGCTTTGTGAGTAATCTTCAGGAAAGCAGCTAGACAACACATTTCTGTCTCGAGAACTGATTACTCTGTTTCCACACATTTGCAAACACTCTCCCCTTTGGTTAGTACTGTGTTTCTTTTTGTTACATGTCAAGGGATGCTTCACTCTGTAATGGTCTTCATGTTTATCCTTACCTTCCAAGCAATCTCATTGCATTTTACTTGTCAACAGAGCCCATATTGTCATTTTCTGAAGTAAATCTTTACACATTTCAACTTCTGGCATTCTCCCTCTTTCTTCTTTCCTCTTTTCAGTTTATTAAAGAAAGAAAAAAATGTTTCTGAATTTTAAGCCTATGTTACATTAAAGAAGTAGAAGAACCAGTCTACAAAAAGTATTGTTATATATTTCTGAGCTATTTCTATCCTCCAGTGAACGTTACTTGCATTTGCTGCATGAATTGACCACATTGTTGATGTTAGTTTAATTTATTAAACAAAGAGAAAACATCCTAAAATGAAGGAAGAAAAAAGATAATCACTTGTAACTTTGGCCCCTTCTGCACACGCAAAATAATGCGTTTTCAAACCACTTTCACAACTGTTTGCAAGTGGATTTTGCTATTCCGCACAGCTTCAAAGAGCACTGAAAACAGTTTGAAAGTGCATTATTCTGCATGTGCGGAATGAGCCTTTGATTTGCAAAATTGAAATCTTGTTAGCATTAATACACTAAGCTATGTAAATGTTTGCTTAAACTATTTTCTTTTCCAATTGTTTCAAAACAACGATATAGGTCCCAATAAAAATGACATTATTTTGAGCGTTCTGTCTCTTACATATTAACTAAAATGCATTCAAAGTTCTAAATGTATCCTTAACATGTTTCACTATCCTGTGGAGATGGACCAGAATGTGTACACATTTGTATTTAATCAAGAAACAGGGAAGTCATAGAACCAAGGATTTGAAGAATCAAAATGGGAGCTTCGGTGTAAGTGACCAAAAGCCTGCATTTTTGCAGTAGGTCAAAGGAATGTTATCAGCTTGTCAGTGAGTATGCAGGCAAGCAAGATAACATCTTTAGGGTCTTGTAACTACAGGTTACTACGTGACAGCAGACATATGCAATTTATAACTTTGGTTTTTGGGTTAGAAATGAATGTGATTAGTTAAATTACAAAGGCCGTTTCCACACGGCCGTCAATGCGCCTCCACGCCGGCAAGAATTCTGCCGGCGTGGAGGTGGGGGCCGTTCGCATGCACTCATGCGGGCGGCCTCAGGAGAGGCCGCCGGACGGCAGGCGGCTCCGCATGGAGCCGCCTCTGCCCCCTTCCCTGTCCGACTCACCGTGTCCCCGTCGTCAGCCTGCTGGCCATCGAAGCCCCGCCCACGCTGCTCTCCAACTTCCAGGGGTCACGGTGAGTCGGACGGGGAAGGGAAACAGCGAGTTCCCTGCGGTTCTGTTCACACCGTGCCGCCGGGAACACGCTGTTGCAGGAAAAACAACCCTTTAAAGGGTTGTTTTTCAGGGTGGCCTGACGCCGCCCTGGGGGAGGGGGAGCGCCGCCTGTGCGAATGGCTCCCTGGGAACGGCGTTTTTACCATTCCCAGGGCGCCATAAAAAGGCCGTGCTTTTTCTATATAGTTAAATGAACACAGAAATGATAATGAGAGATTCACATGTATTAGTATTTCACTATAATTCTATTGTGTTAGAATCAGTGTTTGTAAAATCTTTTAAATGTTTTAAATCATTTCATGCTGGCAAAAGGAAGTTTTATGATCCAGAAGAATGTATGTAGATTCAAGCCTGCATTGCTTGAAGGGGATATATCTCTCTCTCTGGGAGAAACTTAGAAAAACGGGTTTTTCTTGAAGACAGAGGCTAGCTTTATGGCTGTCCTTTTCATATGGGTAAAGGTACATGCTTGTAGCACGTGAAAGGGGTATGGATCATAATACGTGGAACGTAAGGGGATGGATTGTGTGACGTCTGTACTCTTTGCATCTATAAAAATTAAGGTTCTTCCTCTACTGGGCGTGTCTCTTTCGAGAGCCACCCGGGAGGGGCAACCTCCTGTAACTTTCTGTATTTTTGTGTCTATAAAATTGGGTCCTTTTGTATGGGGGGTGTGCCTCTTGCCCTTAAGAGGACACCCTGGTCAGATACTTATGCTGTCCAGTAAACTTATCTTCTGTTTCAAAATTGCTTCTTGGGTGTTTCCTAACTAAGTTTTTCTTAAACTAATTCAGCTGTGTAGGACCAGAAACGCGGTCCTGGCCCCACAATCCTATCTAGAACTTGTTCATGCAGTATGGTTTAAACAGTTTTAATTCCGGTATCTAGAGATGCCAGCTTCCAGGTGGGAGCTAAAGGATTCCCTGGAATAACAGCTTATTTCTAAACTACAGAGATCAGATCCCCAAGACAGAAATTGATGCTTGTGAGGACATCATATCCCATTGAGTTCCTTGACCTCCCCAAGCTCCATCCCCAAATTTTGAGGAGTTTTCCAACATGGATTTGGCAATTCTGCCCCCCATCCACACACTGGTGGTCAAAGAGGATTTTGCACCCCTTCCTTCCTTCCTTCCTTCCTTCCTTCCTTCCTTCCTTCCTTCCTTCCTTCCTTCCTTCCTTCCTTCCTTCCTTCCTTCCTTCCTTCCTTCCTTCCTTCCTTCCTTCCTTCCTTCCTTCCTTCCTTCCTTCCTTCCTTCCTTCCTTCCTTCCTTCCTTCCTTCCTTCCCTCCCAAATTGCTGTAATGGGAATATCGGTTTTAATGTTCTCCAAAAAAAATTCTTCTATATCTTCTTTTACATTTTTATTTTATCTTCTTTTAATAAAAGATTATCATTTTTATTTTTCAAATACTTTGTTTTTCAGAGACGTTAATTAACTACACACCAATTTCTTTGTGGCCTCCTTGGACATTAAAATTATTTTGATTACCAGGGCTTGAATGAATGCGTAGCTGGATTTAATAAGCTCTCAAACTGTGTGAAGACCTTTCCCCTCCATTTTCCCTTTCTGTTTTTTTAAACAAATGGACTGCAAAAGGACAATTTTTCTCTTTCACTCTTTTAGAAAGGTTAATAGACCTGCACAAAGACAATGGGATGGTCCAACTTCTCCCACTTGTAGCTTCACAAGTGATATCTTGTAGAGAACAGAGATTTGGAGGAATTAGGTGTTAGAAAGATTTCAGGAAAAAAATCTCCTGTAGGTTTCAGGAAAATCATTTTTGACCTGGCCTGACCTGGTCAGTGGGAAGAGAAATGGAGATGATAAAACTCCTGGGAGTCAGAAGGAGGCTTTTTTGTGCTGATTTCATTGAGGCAAGCAGAAATCTTACATGAGGTCTGGAGGAGGCAGCCATTGCCATGTACTGGCCTGCACTGAGCAGGGGTTTGGAAACCCTTTAGAACATCTGTAACTTTCTAAGCTAAAAAGTCTGCTTTATATTTAACATGTGCTAAGGCATGTATAGCAGGAAAAATAGAGGAATAGCATTTGTACCTTTTCATTTGAGTCCATTGCTCAATGTAGTGCTGTGCTGAGAGTATGCTTGTAGATGTTTTCTTTTTAATAAATGCTTTATAACTTTTCATGCTAGGCTGTGATTCTCTATACTACATAGACCTCCATCACCTTGGACACTTTTGTGCCAGGCAGAATGGGAGGGACAGTCAGTTGGCAAGGGGCTATAGTCCCAGAGGTGGACAAGACAGTAAGCCTTCCCTGTGATAGCTAGACATTGGATAGTGGGAGGCACAGGCAAGGCCTCAGAACTGAGAAAGCTGGAGATCCTCATCTTGCCAGTGGGTAATTTCTACAAAGGCCAAGTAGTGGCAGTGGTTGAAGAGAAAAGCCTCTCCAGGTGGTGGAAAAACCTTGCAAGGCACAGTTGAACAGGACTTGTAGGTCAGCATTTTGCATAATTTCACTGTAATCTCTCTAGCCTTTCAAATGAACATTTCTTGAAGTCCAGCAAACCTGAGCCATTGTGGTTGAGGCTTAGTTCCATGGCATCTACTTTCCATGCAGAAAATTCCAGGTTCAGTCCTTGGCACCGCACTTAAGTTCAGGAAAGCAGTGTGACAGAAATCCGAAAAATTGAAAAGGATCAAGAGTGCCACCTAGAGCACCTGGGATCTTAGACTCTTTTGGGACTCTTTAGTTTGAAGAGGAGACGTCTGAGGGAGGATATGATTGAAGTCTATACAATTATACATGGGGTAGAAAATGTTGACAGAGAGAAATGTTTCTCTCTTTTTCACAATACTAAAACGAGGGGGCATACATTGAAAATGCTAGGGGGAAGAATTAGGACTAATAAAAGGAAACATTTCTTCACACAACGTGAGATTGGTGTTTGGAATATACTGCTACAGGAGATGGTGATGGCCATTAACCTGGATAGCTTTAAAAAGGGCTTGGACAGATTTATGGAGAAGTTGATCTATGGCTACCAATCTTGATCCTCCTTGGTCTCTGATTGCAAATGCCTTAGCAGACCAGGTGCTTGGGAGCAGCAGCAGCAGCAGAAGGTCATTGCTTTCACATCCTGCATGAGAGCTCCCAAAGGCACCTGGTGGGCCACTGCGAGTGCAGAGTGCTGGACTAGATGGACTCTGGTCTGATCCAGCAGGCTCATTCTTATGTTCTTATGTTCTTAGACCCTTAGATTCCATTAGAATAAGCTATTCACTTCCATTCCACTTTGGACCATCCTGGCAGACTTAATTTCTTTTGGACAAATGATAATCTGGTGTGTATCAGACCATTTATTCGTCATGGGTTGAGAGCCATTACTGGGTGCTTGACAGAGATGGGATTTTATGCCTATTAAAGGTTAATAAAGATAAAAGATAAAGACAGAGATGGGACAATATTGTATAATGTTCTGATTGGTAAAAATGGCATCTGACATCAGAGACAGAGATATGCATGGGACAAAAGAAACCCACTTGCCATTCTTAGGAAGGAAGGCAGCTTTGGTCCATATCCATTTAGCAAAAATATCTTGATTTCCCCTTGTCTACAGTTTTCAAACTCCAGTGGAAATTGGGTCCACAGAAAGTTGGGTAGGTGCTAAGGACTCCTAAAACTTCTTGAACTCTGCATATGCTCTGAAGGAATCAGATGCAGCAGAAGTAGCATATTTAGCTTAGTTCATTAGATTGTATTGCTTTTCTTTGGAATACTTCTGTGTTGTTGCTGTGTGCTTTTTCCTGTTTTTTTTCTTTTGCCTACTCTTTCTCTTTTCTCTCTTTCACAATAAACTTTTTTATAAAGATGTTTGTTTAGCTTCACTTAGTACAATCTATCTCTCTGAGATATTTCTCTTAATTTCTTCCCCATGTGCTAGACTGCCCAGGAGCTACCAAGTTATTTTGTTGTTGCTCTAGTACTATGACAGAAGATGACCTTCTCGGCAGGTCAATCTGGAGGTTTTCTGGAGGTCCTGAGCAGTGGCAGGTGGTTATCAGGGTACTTTCCAGGGAACCCTTGGTCTAAGAGAGCTTCCCAGCAAGGAAAGACAACCATTTCTCCCTTCCTACCATAACAATCAGGTGAAAAGTATTAGCTAAAATAAGGTAGATGAACCAGTGGTCAGTATTATATGTCTGTGAGTGGAGTTGCTCAGCCTTAAGAGTGGTGTGCATAAGTGGGTAGAAATTAATATTTGAAAAAAAGCATCTCTATAAGATAAAAAACACTATAAATCAAATGGGAAGGATTTTGACAGGGAAAGTGAGACAGCAGAGATTTCTGACAGGTTCACCTTCTTGGTTCTGCTTGGCCTGCCCAAGTACATGGATAAATTGAGGCTTTTACTCCCAAGGTGTCAACTGAGTACAGTTCACCCATCATTAGCTTTTACTGTAGGGAATGGTCTGTATTCCAAGCACGTGAAGCAAGTTTCTACATGGTTTGCTTAGAGAGAAATGCTTGACATTTTCCAGTTCCCTAATTTGTAAATCCCCTTTTGCCCAAGACAGGAAACTGATGAAGAACAAAAATTCTGTCAGGAATTTTTACAACTCCCATTCAAGTTTGTTTAGAGAAATTAGCCTTTGGATTGTGTATAGTATCTCTTTTCCCCCTTTCCAGCAATAGAGTTATACAAGAAGGAGCCCACAATATTGGGGAGAATCCCTCCCCACATTGCTGTCACTGCCAGGCTAGTACATCACCCAGTCACCCCCACATTACCACTGCTGCCATCTGGTTGCCTCATTGTCAGCTGGAGAGGAACAGCAAGGACTGCTATACCTCCTCACCCAATTCCCTGGTTGCCAGCTGGGTGTCAGGGGGTGGGTAGCAAAGACTCATCCTCTCACCTGATTCCCTTGATTGCTTGAGTTCAGCAGGTGGACAGGTGGGTGGCCTTTCTGGCTTGGTGGGGGGCAAGCAAAGAGTCCCACCCCACATCAGATTCAATTCTTGCTGCCCCCCACCAAGCCAGAAATCCCACCCCCGATTGTTTAGCCTGACGTGCTCCAGTACCAACCACTTACTGTTGAGCCTGGCTGCCAGCATCCTCCTCCTCCTCCACCTCCTCTTCATCATCCAAACCCTGACCAGATGCTCAAATCCTTCAATGCCAAAGCCAGGCCCAGAGCAACTGTCAGTCTTCACCTCTGCCACTTGGGCCAGGCCAGTGTGGCTCCCTTCTCTTCTGGTAATTGTGTTTTGTATTTTGGGGGGATCTATACACCCATATATATAATTTTTTATTTCAGATTTTTCTGCAAACCTTGGCAATCTGCTACGTTTATACAAAAATCTGCTTAGTGTTGATGTTTGCCCAATCCACTGATTTAGGTATCTGCAGATGTGGACTAGACATTGCTGTTACACATATAGACAAACAATAGCTGTTTCCATCTTGTTCGCTGTTTCACAAATGAAAATAGGGATATTCCTGCATACCTGCAACACTGCCTGAGTGATCTCACCACACAGCACTGTAACAGGTGTGTAGTAGTGTACAGATAACGTTATGTACTGCAGATGATGAAAACAGTAAAACTGAGTCACCCACAGTCAAGGTCTTCTCAGGAAACTCCCCAGGTATATAGAAGCATATGACTTTTTCAATTGAAAACAATACAGAGAATAAAGGTTTTCAAAATGACCTGAAAGCAGTCAAGTAGGACAGGACGTTGAGACTTAAAAGAAAAGGAGAGGGAATTCAGTTAATAGAATTCTGAAGGGGAGATGTTGACAAGTAGAGTGGGATTTTTAAATAATTCCCTCCTCCTGTGATTCCTTAGTAGGCTCCAGCTTGTTATAAATCCATCATTATTCTAGAGGTAAATGACGTCTCATTTTGTGTAACGTTATCCTTCGTGTCCTCTTCTGGATGGGAGATGTTATTAATAAATACTAGTCCCATACCAGACATTCATGATTCAAAAGTAGCATCCCTTCTATAAATGTGAGTTTACAACACTTCTGTGGAGAAGCAGAATCTCATAAAGAGAGACAGTGAGGCATTTTACAGCAGTTCTGATCCCATGAGGCAGAGAAACCATGCTTCTTCTAAAAAGCAGCACAATCTTGTTTGCGGAAAGAAAACTACTTTGGTTCATCTGGTCAGCAGTATTAATGCGTAAGATTTTGAGGATTCTGTGTGTATTTTATGTTTAGAGTTTAAACCATTGAGGTTGGTAGCCTTAAAACAGGTCACAAAACAGAGCCACCAACAAAAAATTGGGGGGTTTGTCCAAACCTGGAGAATTCCTAATGTGTGCAGAAAAACACAAATTTTCTCCTATGGGGACTGAACATTACCCCTCATCAACAGCACTATAAAGGCCTAATCCATTGTAATGTTTTCAGGAATTTGCTCTGGCAATATTGGTGGTAGGGGGAGATGTGAGTAAGCTTCTCATCTTCCCCCGTCCCCACCAATAGCACTGCAAAAATATACCCTTGCCATTAGAAAATGCAGGGGACTTGGAAGGCTCCAGTTCCTGATGCAGTTCAGTAGGGCCTGAAAGGCAGAGCTGGCCTACCGGACATACGGTTGAAGCAGCTACAATTTCCCAACAATTTGGCCTCCCTCCCACCCCTGCTTAATTTTCTTCCCTCCTGTAAGTAACTATTGTTATATATCAGCTTTATCAAACTTAGAATGTATTGTTGAAGGCTTTCATGGCTGGTTCTTGGGGGCTTTCCGGGCTGTCTGGCCATGGTCTGGCAGATCTTGTTCCAAACGTTTCACCTGCATCTGTGGCTGACATCTTCAGAGGTGTATCACAGAGAAAAGTGTGCCAGCAGCCACAGGTGAAACAATAGAAATAAGATCTACTAGACCAAACAGGCCAAAGATCTAGGACTGTGGTGGCGAACCTTTGGCACTCCAGATGTTATGGACTACAATTCCCATCAGCCCCTGCCAACATGGCAAATTGTAGGGGCTGATGGGAATTGTAGTCCTTAACATCTGGAGTGCCAAAGGTTCGCCACCACTGATCTAGGAGGACCAAACAGGATAATATCTTGACTTCATAAAACTTGGGTGGTAGATGTGAATTTTAATGAGTTCTTCACACACAAGCATCATGTACACTCTGATATGAAGGTAATGTGTTGTTCCCTACATACAAATATTTTGTTTTCACCAGCACAGTTAGACTTCCATGCCTCCTTAGTGTAGTGAGGGAAAATAGTTCTTTAGCCTAATTTTATTTCTTTGACAATGCATACTAGAATATGTGCTTGTGACATTGTAGAGATGTTGGAATGGCTGTACAATGCTGAGCTGAGCTGAGCTGAAATTCCTTATCCGTTTCTGAAGATTCCCAAGCTTTATTTTTCCTTGTAATGAAGGAAAAAAATCAAATCTTAAAAAAAAAAGAAGTTTGGAAACATGGAAATACAAAAGGTCAGATTTGCACCCCTCCTGATCTTTACCATATTTCTTTAAAATAATAATTGCAGGTGGTTGTGTTTTAATATGAATTTTTTACTTAGATGTAGTTCCCTTTGTTATTTGGAAAGGATTTTTAAACTAGGTTCAATATTTACATTTCTGAAGGATTTGATGTGGATTTTTTTAATACTTATTCTTTTATGAATGCCTAAATTAGTTTTTCCAGGCACTTACATACAAAATAAGGGCCAACAAGCTACAGGGTGGTGGAAAGGAAAGAAATAGGTAATTTACACTTTAGTCCTAAATACATTCTCTGGAAACAGGTTCTATTGAGATGATACAAGTTGGGTCATGGTTTGATTTCTAATCAGCTCTTGATGTCTTGGACAATTCAGATTTGAATGGGAAATCTGACTGTTTAAACTGCAGGGTACCACCAGTGTAATGTTTCCCATCCCTGAAAGGAAAGGAAAAGATCCTTGATTTGTCTCATGGCTTCTGCTCCACTCTACAATGGTTTAATATCAACTAGTAGCTAGGCATTTTAATGCCTAGGGTAAGATTCTTTTTTAAGTTCTACCTCTCCAGGAACCAGCACCATGCACCTTTAAATTTTTTTAATGAAGTATCTAGAAGAATATATGTATTAGGTGAAAAACTTTCAAGTATTGGTACAGTGTTTTTTTCAAGGCAAGAGACATTCAGCGATGATTTGCCATTGCCTGCCTCTGTGGAGAGACCCTGGTATTCTATGGCGGTCTCCCATCCAAATATTGGCCATGGCTTAGCTTCTAAGACCTGACCAGGGGAATTTTAAAAATAAAAAAGTAAATTTTGGATTTGGATCCGATAGCCCTGAATTTTTGGAGGAACACTAGATATTCCCCATATCAGGAATATCTAGGATTCCTTAAAATTTCAGGTCAATTTGACCAAAATCTGAATTTTACCCTCCCTCCTCTCACTTACCTCTAGTCAAGTGGTGGCACGAGTCGACTCCAAGTTCTATATGGAACACTGGTTGATTCCCCACTGCAGTTGACTAGATTTGACCCGGTTTCCTGAAAAGGAATTGACCTAGGTCGACTCCATTGTTACTCCCCACAGTAGCCGAGTTCGTCCCACTAGAGCTGAGCTCAGAGGGTGGGATCACCTCAGTGCCTCTTCTGCTCTTTGTTCCCGATTGGCTGTCATGTTACCATGGGAATGTGAACATGAGTCCATTTTTTTAACATAACGGCAACATAGCCACAAATCAGTGCTCTGTGTAGCTAAAAGCAGCGGGTAAATATGTGCTGTTTATAAGTATGGCCATCGCTTCATATACAAGAAAGATTTTTTTTTAAGGGTGCACTTTTCCCCGCCGTGAGTCTTTTGTTCTGAGCATGCCCAAAACACTGAACTGTGATTGGCTGACCGGAGGGAACAGTTCCTCGATGATTCCCCACTTTACCGGCTTCAACCGGAGTTCGACCTAAGTTCGCTGAAAAAGTTGTACCTCCCTGATGGAGTTGGAATTTGATAGTTTGAGGGGGGAGTGAAATGGGAGGCTGGAACGTAATGTCCCGAGGAACTCAGTGGCTGTGAGGAAATACCTCTGAGTCAAACCCTATAGGTTTGAAGACCCTAGGTTCCAAACCTGCCAGTGCGGAATCGACCACTGAGGCAGTGAGGGTGACTGGAGCAGGGCTACACTCCAGGCTTGGCTGGGCCAAGCCCTGAGTGCAGCTCTGCACTGACTGCTGCCTTCAAGTCCCACATGGAGCTTGGATGCAACAGTGGCTATCAGGGGGAGAAAGAGGGAGATGGGAGTGGAAGAGGGGATTTCCTGGTCCTTTAAAGGAAGATAGCAAAGTTGAAGTGTCCCTGATCATGCTGGGAAAGTTTGATCTATTTTTGGTGCCCCTTAAATGCCACCATTTTGGGTAGGAGAAGGAGGGCAGCATGGCATAGCCCAATTTCATCAGTTCTCAGAAGTTAAGCAGTATTCAAAAGAGAGATCACCAAGGAAGACTATGCAGAAGAAGGCAATGGAAAACCACCCCTGGTTCTCACTTGCTTTGAAAGCCCCTTGCTGGGGTTACAATAAGTCAGCTATGACTTGACAGTGCTTCACACATACACAATAGATTGCAGATGGGGATTCTACCATACCCTTCATTAGCAGCATCTCCCCTTCCCTTTCTCTCCCCCACCCCAAACTTATCATCACCTATCAAGCTTGAGGACTGTAAAATGTAGAAGCTATATCCTTCCTTTGAGAATTTTTGCTGGTCCAAATCAAGGTATAAATCTCTTTTGCCAACTGGCTTCTTTCTTCCTAAGCTTCCATTTCTTTACTAAATTCAGAATTAAATCAGTGTGACTCAGAGCCTCTGTGTATGATACAATAAGAGTTTTTGCATGATTAGTATTGTTTATGTATATTATTCTTTCTGATGACAATCCATTATTTCTGATTAATTTAAATTAAGCCAGCAATTGGCCTTTTTATATTTAAGCTTCAGGGGCAGTTCTATCTTATCTCACATTTGTTTGAATTTAGTTGTTATAAATAGCTCCAGCTTAACCCCTACAGCAGTTGCTTGAACCAGCATGCTGATAACCAAGATGTATAGAGATAAAAGACAGCAGGAGAATATTAGAGAAAAAGTGGATTAAACTTGCTGTGCCTGGAGAACTCTGATGAGCTGATTTAACTCAGTTAGCTCCTTGCAAGTCAGGTCTGTATAAACAGCATATTATGTACAGCATGTTACTATGTAGTAGCTGCAGGAAACACATTACTCAGTAAGTAGGGCAAAAACTTCTTTGCCATCCCTCTTTCTCAGGTTTTCTAGGTATAAAATGGGGAGTGCCCTTATATACTCCCCTGAGCCTCAAGAAAGAGGGGTGCCCCATGTTAGAGATGCATAGACCTCTCCTCACTGGCAAAATCACTAATATTTTATTTCTTTCAAATATCATCAGGGTGCAGCTGACATTAGTTGACTCCTTCTCATGGTTAAGGGCTGTGCCCCAGCCCTCAAGCTTGTGCTACCCTTTTGGTGGTGTGAGTCTTGTAAATCCTATGGGGGTTTTTTATGACAGGAGGGGTTCAGAGCTTTTTCTTGCACCTCACATCACTACATTGACACCACATCCCGCTGCCTCTTGCTTGCGTGGGACTTCCCATCTTCTTTCAAGAGGCAAAGGGTTTTTGCCATAGAGAATGGCTTTTTCTAAGGGAAAAAGGTTTCCTTTAATGAAGAAAATGCTTTGTCAAGGGTAGTCTTTTTTGGCAGGAGGAAAACTTGATGGAAGGGAATCAGAGGGTCCAACTTAGTAAAAGGAAGGCCAAGCCAGTAGATGCTAAATCAAGAGAGATGACACTCTTTTCCCTGCCTGGAGAGATTACCAGCCCATCAGACTCATAATATCGCTTGACAAATAAGTGTTTTCTGTGGGTCCCAGAGTAGAATCTGAGGATTTTTAATGACACATTTTGCTAGTCACACACACACACACACACACACACACACACAGAGAGAGAGAGAGAGAGAGAGAGAGAGAGAGAGAGAGAGAGAGAGAGAGAGAGAGAATTTCGTGGTACCTTAACATATTCACTGTGTTATATGCTTTTGTCAATCAGAACTTTGAAGTGATGATGTCAGGTACTTCTAAGAATTGGCAGAATATAGTAAAGCCAAGAGTCCTGCCAATTGCCAGACATGACCTGACAACCAATTACAAAAACATACAGTGATACAAAAAACAAAATTAAATTGGTGGATTGAATGGCAACTAGTGGTATGCCCCAAACCTGCTGCCTGAGACAACCATCTCTCATTGCCACATTGTGTAGACATTGTATAACCCTGTCTCCACTGAGACCTTGCCAGTATTCCTACCCTGGATCCAGTGTGGCATAGTGGTTAAGAGCAGCAAATGGTTAAGAGTGCTGCTGACTCTGTCCCCAATGCTCTCCAGCTAATCTGGTGAACCAAGTTTGTTTCCCTGTTCCTCCACATGAAGTCTGTTGGTTCACACTGGGCTAGCCAAAGTTCTATCAGAACTCTCCCAGCCCCCTCCTACCTCATAAGATGTCTGTTGTGCAGAAGAAGGGAAGGCAATTGTAAACTGCTTTGAGACTCCTTAAAGGTAGAAAACGGTAGGGTATAAAAGCCAACTCTTCTTCTTCTAATGAGACACAGACTCAGCCCTGGCATGTCAGGTGGGATGCCTGAAGTGATCCATAAAGTCTCCTTCGATATTTTCTCTAAGCTAAGCATCTCCTGTTCCGTTACTCATTGCTCATATTATGCATTCCCTGCTCATTATCATCCAGCCCAAGCAATTTAGTGTGTCAGGGGGACTTTTAGAGTAAAATGAGTCATAGACTCTTGATTTCCAAGCAGACAACTGTGCAATAATGTACTACATGGCTGCATCTGTGATCTTATGGCTGTATTTGGCATCTTGCATCAACTTTTGATGATAGGATGATAGGTTGTTCAGTGTTCTGTAATGTTTTCTCTCCCTCTAGGGGTACGGCAGAGAATTCCCCCCTCCCTTGCCAGTCATAATGCATTTACCAGGAAATACATGTTTCACAGGAGAGATGTGAGATACTTGGTGGCATTTTACTGGCATGATCCCAAGACTGTGACTGGCACAGTGAAAACATTACACATCTGGCTGCAAGTCAGCTTGAATCTCTTGCCTCTGAATAAAGCAAGGAGGAAAACATGCGTGAAAAGTAAGGGAAATGACAGGAAAGAAACTGAGACTAAACATGTATGAATGAAAGGTCTGTTCATATTCTTTATCTATTTATTTATTTAGAAACCGTGTGTACCCTTTCTCGGGCCCTGCTCAAGACATCTCACAAAAGCAAAACAAAACCAAGACAGTAAAAACAATAAAAAATCATCACAATAAAATACCTCAATAAAAAAACCCAAATCATTTAAAATGTCATAACAGCCAATAGAAACAAGCCAGGACATTAAAAACACATAAAATGCAGTTGCATATTGACAAAACAGTTGCCAGGCTATGAGCAGATGATAAAACAGTTGAAAAAAAAAGACAACCCATTTGTTCAAAGGCTGAATAAAGGGGCATGCTTTGGCCTGATACTGAAGGACAGAAAAGTAGATGTCAGTTTATCCTCAAAGGGGAAGGCATCTCAAAAGGAAGGTTCTATCACCACCACCAAAAAAGCCCCCTGCCTGATTGTTCCTTTGAAACCCTGATTCACGGGTCTTTCACATTAAGTTTGGTTTAACTTTAAGAAGTATGTCCTAAGTATATATATATAAACCTTTAATGGCATAATTAAAACAGCAGCAATATACCAGAAAAATGGCGACCTCAGTGTAATGATACAATCTCCAGTACAGTTATAACCGTTTGCTGATGACAGAGCACAAAAAAGTTAATAGCCAGCTTCCTAATACACATTCTGCAGAACCACAATCCAACATCGTTTACCGCAATTGATAGATTTCAATATTATCAATGGGGGGGGGTTTTAACCTTACCGAGGTTTTGGTATTTTATTCCTGGCTAAACTGTAGCGGGCGGTGTAATATCGATGTTGGATTGATTCTTAAATCTTAGCTGAACACAAGGACAAAATCTTTCATTGAAAGGCACTTTCTCGTATTCTGCCCCTGAGTGGTAGCTGAAGGGAGAAATATTGCACCTATGTAGCAAGGGTCAGGGCTAAATGCCGCAATTTGGGTTCTAAGACCAGATGGAAATGCTTGGCCATGGTATAGGGTTTTAATGGTATACCCAAGTGCAAGGGAGGAAGCGGCGTTTAAATTAGCCTGCTGCAATTCAGGTGACTATACTTTTTCGAGATCATACAATCTCTTTGATAATTAGCTTTAGCTCATTGGCATTCATAAAAAACAATGCATCCAGGGAGAGACCCATTCCATGGATTTTAGCCTCAACAAAAGGACCACCACTCGGTTTTGGCTATGAAAGAAAAGAGCCTGGTAAGGGTAAAGCTTTTGTGACAGTTATTTAAAGCACTGTCGTATCCAGAATTGGAAGGTCATGCACCATGCTCTTGTATGGAGTGAATGTTGGCCCACCTCCAAATTGAACCGCAGCATATGGGACTGAATTGAGTGTAAGCTTCGAGTATACTATAGAGAAGCATGACTGAATTTCTTTCCATATCGCAGCTCCATGCTTGTATCCACAGTGGGATTCCGTGATAGTAATTGCATGGTGATTTTAGCATTAAATACCTTAATGAAAACAGGTACAAATTCATGGACCTTTAGTGCGAAAATAGCTGCTAATGGCCTTGCAACTAGTTTCTTGCTTGATTCAATGGCCAATTTCCTTTAGGTAACCGGAGAGTTATATAATTAAAAGTGGAGACCCAGGTATTTAAAATGTTTGACCTGTTCAAGCTGTTCATTATTTATTGGCCAACTAAATGAGTCTCAAGAACAAAGCAAAACCATTATTTTGACTTTGCAAAATTAAAGCGTCAGGTTATTATGACTACAATATTCAACACAGCGTGCCAGTAAGCGTTTCAAGCCGAAAAGCATGCTGAGTAATATAGCGTCATCAGCATACAAAAGAAGTAAAGGTATGGTCATATGATTCAAAGCAGGGCAGTGCGAGAGTCCTCCATCAAAGGAAGCCAGATCATAAAAAAAAAGATTAAATATAGGGTTGGGGCCAAAGAACACCCCTGTTTTGACACCCTGATAGTGGTATATAAGGACTAGAAGTATACCATCAGGAGAGCATTTGACTTGACAGGTAGTGTCGTGTAAGGCCATTACTAGTGTAGTAGCGCCTTCTGTCAATTCCTAGATTAACAAGTTTTCTCCACGTAGATCTCTGGAGACAGAGTCAAAATGCCCTTTAAGTCCAAAGGCCACAAACAGGGATGATTTGCTTCGCTGGTGTATTTTTGTAGCCCGAGAGTCCACAAGGATCAAACAATGATCTAAAGTAGGAACCACATGTTGAAATCCTATTTGTTCTGGGCCAATGATTTTGTTTTTCTGTAATCCATGAAGAGAGTTTATTATTGCAAATATTTTGCATATACCTTACCAGTGATGGACAATAAAACTAATCGGACGGTATTGTGGTGGAGGAGCAAAAATCTCCCTTTTGAAGACAGGAATTGCATCATGGGTCCAATCTGAAGGTACAAGAGCTGTTTGATTAAGCGGATGTAAAAGAGCTGCTAGTACGCAGGGACCACCAGTCAACAAGTTCTTAAATAACTCTGGGGGGGGGAACAAATGGTCCTGGAGCCTTAATGAAGTCCCTTTAATTTAAAAGCACAATTTCCGCTTCCTGCGTTGAGGCGCTCCTGGACTATACGTTTTATGTGAGCAAGCGTGCAAATTAGGAAAATGAAGGGGTCTCATTAGAAACATCAAGGAAATATTTCTGCCAGATATGACTGGGTATACAAGCAAGTGGAAACTAGTGAACCTGAGTCATTGGATGCAAAGGGACCAAGAAGAAACTTCAACTTGAGTCGTTACAGTTTATTGCCTGTACAAGTTGCTCCCAGTGATCATTTAGTAGTATCAATTTCACGTTCTTTAGAGAATACTATGAAGTTGGTTCTTTTAGGGAGAAATTATGTACCCAAGGTGTTACTACAGGAGGTATCTCTAAGGTGCATGTCTCCGTAAGGAAGTCCCTTTGCGATAGTATTCATCATTTAGTACACTAGATAAATAATAGAGCTTCTTGATTTGGTTCTTTCCACATGACTGGTGAAATTAAGTAGTAGTGGCAATAATCTCCTCGTTAGCTCTTCAAATGTGTGTAAAACACAAGCAAGTTAATAGTTTGAAGAGTGAGTGATCTTGGGGCCATGAGCTTATGGGAATAAAGTATGGTGCTGACTTCCCCAGTATTTTTGAGGCCAACTCATTCTAACAATTTGTAGCGAGGCTAGCTGGTTTAGCCCTCCAGAAAGAGTGGTTTATTGATATGGTGATAGTTAGTAGATGATGCGGCTCATATGATTAAAACCAATCTGAAATTCTTTAACATGTTTCCTGATCTTAGAGGATACTAGTACCTTGTCAGGAGCACTGCAACCCCTTTTTCAGAGATATGTAAATTCACCCGATCCGTTAAACTTGGTCAAGCCATTTAAAATAGTCGAATTCAAAACTGATACAAAATTTAAACAAATAAACTCCAGCTACATTAATTGTCTTGTCTTTAGATATTCTAGATAGACAGCAGCCCTCTGGTAAGAACTCTGGTCAGCTTAGCAGCATCATATAGGGCCATATTCAGGCACCTGATCTGGCATTAAAATCCTCCAGCTACTATGAAGTCAGCTGAGGGAATTTCACCAGTAACTCTTCAAAATAGTTACCAAAATCATGCCAGTGGATTTTGAATGCTTTCGAGTCCTATCTGTAAGTGGAGAGTAAATATACATTTTATTGAAGTTGTGTTAAAATGTTCATTAGTTAACAGAACAGATTGCAAATTTGAAGCTGCTGGGAGAACCTTCACATGGACATCAAAGTTAAAGAATTTAGTAGTATTTGATAAACCTGCTTGGAGCCTTCGCTTAAATTTGCTTTAAAGGCTGGGACACAATATGATAAAAAAACCGGAGAAAAGATCTGAGATAGACCAAGTCTCCTGCAACGAAGATAACATCATAGCCCGTTGGCATTTCCCTAAACTCAGGTCTTTACGGCTTTGTTGTTCTAACCATAATGTTCCGGGATACTAAACAGGTAGGAAGGGAATTGGCATCGAGGGGCTGGCGTCGATCAGTTCCTATAAGTTTCTCAGGGATTTGTTAGCATCTAAAGAAAAGCGCAACAGTTATTTGTATGCACTGGATCTAGGTCTCCATTATTGTGCACTTCAATGATCTCCGTTCCTTCTATATCTCCATCTGGTGAAGATCTAATTGCGAAGAAAGCTGAGGGGTGAGACACTATCCATCAGTTTAAAACTCGACTCTTGGGCCCCAGTTTTCCTTTGTATCCTGTTGAGATCCCAATTGCAAGTCTTTAAAGGAGATGAAAGTCCAACTCATAATCCATCTACAGGGTAACTCTAAGGAATGTTGAGAACCCAACCAAGAGGATGCAAGAGAGGATGCACTGTTGTTCCATAACAATTTGGAGGCAGGCAGAATCTTGAGGAGGGCAAATGTATAGTTCTTGAGGTTTCAGGTACACAGGCTCAGAAGGTGTTGTCTGTTTCTAAATTAGTTTGTTCAACAAGCGATTCCTGGTGTGGTCCCACATTTCCTGGGCTATGGTTAGATCCTGTGCCATAGAATGAAGAGGAGGATCCCTGGGGGTTGACCTCAAACTGAACTTAGCCCATCAGTTTCCTGTTTGCAGATGTATCGAGACTGGCGTTTAAATCAGGATTAAGTCTCCTTTTTAGGAGGTTTTGTGGAACTAATGGAGACCTACAATAATATTATGAAAAACCGTGAGGGAGAAACCTTTGCTCTTAAGAGGCCGTCCCTCACGTTTCCACAGTTCTTTTGTAATAACTGGTGAAACAAATGTTGATAATAGTACTCTGGTAGTCATTCTAGTGAGGTTTTGAAGCATTTCAGTTGATTCTACTGAGATCAGAATCCTCCTCAGCACTCCAGTTTTAAGTAACTACCACTTGATAGCGTTAGCTAAGACTCAAAAAAGTTTAGACAAAGGGCAGCAGCCATTATAGTAGAAAATATTGGGAATGAATTTTGTACGTTACTCAAGTATCAGTTGTTGATAGTTAACATAACGGGTATTAAAGGTACTCTGAAAAGGTAGAGCCAAGAGATTTGTTTGCATTTAAGGTGAATGGTGCAGATGGTTCGCATCAGCTTTAGATTACATGACTCTCTATTCTATGACTGGAATCCATAGCATGTTGCTCAGAAGATTGTTTACACAATGAGTCTAGTTCATTGGATCTTGCCATTTCATATGAAATGTGCTTTGGGGTTTCCATAACAAAGGTGCAGAAGAGCAGTGTCAGACACACTTCTCTCAGACATGCCTTGCATCAGTATATCTCCTTCCTGGAGGTGGGTTGTGAAATCATTAAGTAGCCAAGCTCCTCTAGTCTAAGTTAATGGGGCTCCCTCGTGGAGTAGCTCAAGCTTGGGAACAGCATTATTGGTGACTCCTGTTCCACCTTCATTTTTTCAGAGGGAGCCAAGGGGTTAACATTTTCCTCAAGTCAAAGGGAGAGCCGTTTGATGTTGAAATAGTAAATGTAAGCGGAGTCTCACCCTGAGGTAACAGAAAATCGTCTATTTTTTTTGTTGCTTGGAGCATAGGAAGGGAGGCTCAGCTCTCTGTATTTCTCAGAGCGTTTTACAACATTAAGCCCAGTCACGATGGCCTCCACTGATCAGATGGAAATCCTGTTGGTTGTTGGAGAGTAATTGCTTTCATACCCATACTGTCTGGGGCTCAAAGAACGAAATTATTGGGGGTCTCAAAATGCTAACAGGCTGCCCGCAGTAATCTGAGACAGGGCACTCAATTCGAGCTCCCAAAATTCCACAGTTGTCCTTGACACAGATTCAAGCAGCTCACAGCTGCAGGCACTTGTTAACTACACAGTCAAAATTATTTAAAACCATATATAACAGCAGCAAGAATCAAGATAAGAATTTCGTTTTTTTAAGTAGCACCTTCGCTGTCTTTCCCAAGATATTAGCCATCTTGGATCTCCCGAAATCATGTCCTATATATATAAACCTTTAATGGCATAATTAAAACAGCAGCAATATACCAGAAAAAATGAAGCGACTCCTTAGTGTAATGATAATAACTTCAGTACAGTTATAACCGCTTGTTGATGACAGAGTTATCAAAAAAGTTGGGGCCAGCTCCAATACACTTGCAGAACCACAATCCAACATCAAGCAATACAATTGATAGATTAATATTATCAATGGGGTTTTAACCACGGGTTTAGATATTTATTCTGGCTAAACTGTGTAACTGGCAGTGTAATAATGGTTGGATTGATTCTTCGGTGAAGCTGAACTGTAGGGACAAAATTCATTGAAAGGCACTTTCTGTATTCTGCCCTGAGTGGTAGCTGAAGGGAGAATATTGCACCTGGCAAGGGTCAGGGCTCGGCGCAATTTGGGTCTCAAGACCAGATGGAAATACTCTTGGCCAAGGTATAGGGCTTTAATGGTATACCCAAGTGCAAGGGAGAGTAGCCGCTTATTAGCCTGCTGCATCAGGGTGGTGACTATACCCGTGATCATACAATCTCTTTTGATAGTCATCAGCTTTACTCATTGGCATTCATTAAAACCAATGCATCCAAGGATAGACCCATTTCATGGATTTCGGCCAACAAAGGACCACCTCACCGGTTTTGGCTATGACAGAAAGAGCCTGGTAGGTAACGCTTTTGGGACAGTTGTTAAAGCACAATCGGATCCAGAATTGAAGGTCAGCACCATGCTCTTGTGGCTGGTAGATGTTACCCACCTCCAAACAGACTCTATATATGGGACTGAGTGGAGGTGTCGGTAGTATACTATAGAGAAAGCATGACTGGAACCTTTCCATATCGCAGTCTTACGTTTGTATCCACAGTGGGATTCCGTGATAGTAATTACGGTGATTTTAGCATTAAATGCCTTTAATGGCTGCAGGGTACAAATTCATGACCTTATGTTAGTTGGCATAATGGCCTTGCAACTAAGTTTCTGTTTGATTCAATGGCTAATTTCCTTTGGGTAAACTCCAAGAGGAGTTATAATTAAAGTGGAGACCCAGGTATTTAAAATGTTTTGACCTGTTCAAGCTGTTCATTATTTATTACAACTAAATGGTCCTGAACAAGCAAAACCATTATTTTGACTTTGCAAAATTGCCGGCCAGGTTATTATGCATCAGCAATATTCAACACAGCTGCCAGTGTTTTCTCAGCCAGCTTTCTCTTGTAATGGAGAGTAATATACGGCCATCAGCATACAAAAGTAAAGGTATGGTCATATGATTCAAAGCAGGGCAGTGCGAGGAATCCTCCATCAAAAGGAAGCCAGATCACTTAAAAAAGATTAAATAGGTTGGGGCCAAAACACACCCCTCTGTTTGACACCCCTGCTAATTGGTATATAAGGACTAAGCATGCCACCATCAGGAGAGCATTTGACTGACAGGTAGTAATGTGGATGTAAGGCCATTACTAGTGTAAGTAGCCTTCTGTCAATCCCTAGATTAACAAGTTTTCCAATAGTAGATCTCTGGAGACAGAGTCAAATGCCCCTCTTTAAGTCCAAAAAGGCCACAAACAGGGATGATTTTGCTTCCGCTTTGGTGTATTTTGTGACGAGTCCCCAAGGATCAAACAATGATCTAAAAGTAGATTTCCAATGTTGAAATCCCATTTGTTCTGGGGCCACCGATTTTGTTTTCTGTAATCCATGAAGAGAGTTTGGCCAGTAAATATTTTGCATATACCTTGCCAGTGATGGACAATAAACTAATCGACGGTAATTGGGAGCAAAAATCTCCCTTTGAAGACAGGAATTATAATCGCATGGTCCAATCTGGAAGGTACAAGAGCTGTTTGATTAACGGATGTAAAAAAGAGCTGCTAGTACCGGGGACCACCAGTCAACAAAGCTCTTTAAATAACTTGGGAACCCGGCCGGGTCCTGGAGCCTTGTGGTCCCTTTAATTTACACACCTCAATGCGACTTCTTCTGCACAGACAGGGGCCACTCTGGACTGTCGCTTATGTAGGCAGAAACGCAAAATTAGGGAAAATGAAGGGTCTCATTAAAAAACATCAAGGAAATATTTCTGCCAGATATGACTGGGTATGTTGCGCGGAAACTAAGTGAACCTGAGTCATTGGATACAAGGGACCAAACTTCCTTGAGTCGCTATAGCTTCTATTGCCTGTACAAGTTGCTCCCAGTGACTACTTAGTAGTATCAATTTCTACGCTCTTTGAGAATACTATGAAGTTGGTCTTCAGGGGAGAAGTATAAAATCTAAGCAGCTACTACAGGAGGCATTCCTAAAGATTGCATATGTCTCCGTGAAGAGTCCCTTTGTGCTGCATAGTATTCATCATTTAGTACTAGGTCAAGGCTCTAATTTTTGATTTGGTTCTTTCCACATGACTGGTGGTCGTAGGTAGTGGCAATAATCTCCATGCTAGCTCTTCAAATGTGTGTAAAACACAAACAGGGATTATAGTTTGAAGAGTGAGTGATCTTAGGGCCATGAGCTTATGGGAATAAAGCATGGTGCTGACTTCCTAGTATATTTTTAGCCAACTCATTCTAACAATTTGTAACGGGCTGGGGCTGGTTTAGCCTCCTCAGAAAAGGAGTGGTTTATTGATATGGTGATAGCTAGTGGTAGATGACGCTTCATATGATTAAAACCAATCTGAAATTCTTTTAACATGTTTCCCGATCTTAGAGGATACTAGACCTTGTCAGGAGCACTGCAACCTCTTGAGAGATATGTAAATTCAATTGATCCGTTAAAATTGGTCGGGTTTACTTAAAATAGCTGATTAAAACTGATACAAAATTCTAAAAGTCAAATAAACTCCAGCTACATTAATTGTCTTGTCTTTAGATATTCTAGATAGACAGCAGCCCTCTGGTAAGAACTCTGGTCAACCCCAACAGCATCATATAGGGTTCGTCACTTCCCCCAGTCTGGCATTAAAAAATCTCCAGCTACTATGAAGTCAGTCAGCTGAGGGAATTTCACCAGTAACTCTTTCAAAATAGCACCAAAAATCTCATTGGCTTGGATAACTCGAGTCTATCTGTAAGTGGAGGTAAATATACATTTGTTAAAATTACAGCAAAATGTTCATTAGTTAAAGAACAGATTGTGCAAATTTGGAAGCTGCTAGAGAACCTTCACATGGACATCAAAGTTAGAGTTAATTAGTATTGATAAACCTGCTTTGGCCCTTCCTTTAAATTTGGTTTTAAAGGCTGGGACACAATATGATAAAACCCGAGAAAGATCTGAGATGTGACCAAGCCCTGCAGCAAGATAACATCATAACGTTAGCATTTCTCAAACTCAGGTCTTGCAACTTTGTTGTTCCAACCCCGCAATGTTCCTATTACCAAACGAAATTTGGGAAGGGGAATTGCATCAGGGCTAGCTAGTCCAGTTCTTCTATAAGTTTTCCAGGGATTTATGGCATCTAAGAAAAAACGTGAATACAAGCTCTTAGAAAATTGGATCTGGAGTCTCCATTATTGTGTATCTCTAATGATCTCCGCTCCTTCTATCTCTCCCATCTGGTGAAGATCTAATTGCCAAGAAGCTGAGGGGTGAGGGTTTCTCCCATCAGTTCGCCAGCCTTTGGGCCCAGGTTTTTCCCTCTCAGGTAACCTGTTGGAACCCAATTGCAAAGCCTTAAAGAGATGAAAGTCCAACCTATAATCCATCCTGAGGTAACTCTAAGGGGAATGTTGGAGGAGCCAACCGAGAAGGGATGTAGAGGATGCACTGTTCCATAACAGTGGAGGCAGGCAGAGTCTAGGAGGGCAAAATGTGCCAGTTCTTGAGAGATTTTGTTCCCATAAGGTCTAGAAGGTTGTCTCTGTTCTAAATTAGTTTGTTCCAAATGTTTACTTCCTGGTGTGGTCCCATTTCCCCCTGGGCTGCTACATCCTGTGCCATAGAATGAAGAGAGGGATCCCTGGGTTGACCTCAAACTGGAACTTCTCACCACTGCTCTGTTTGTAGATGTATCTGTGGGCAATTCCAATCAGGATTAAGCTCCCTTTTGAGAGGTTTGAACCAATGGAGACACAATAATATTATGAAAAAACCTCAAGTGGAGGGGAGAATGCCTTTGCTCTTAAGAGGTAATCCCACGCTTCCACAGTTCTTTGTAATAACTATGAAAACAAATGTTAGTAGTACCCCTGATGGTCATTCAGGTAATTTGAAGCATTGATTGATTCTACTGAGATCAGGATCTATCTCTCCTTGCTCTGATTTTAAGTAACACACTTTAGATGTATAGCTTAGCTAGACTCCAAGAGTTCCACAGGCAAGCAAGTCACTATAGTAGAAAGCCATTGAGACAGATTTTATTGTTCCTAAGTATCAGTTGTTGATAGTTAACATGCTTGGGTAATAAAGGTACTCTGGAAAATTGAGCCAGATTTGTTTGCATTTAAGGTGAATGTGGGTGCAGATGGTCTCTGTCAACTTTAGTTCACCCTGTTCTCTGCTCCTCAGGAGCTGGAATCCATAGCATGTTGCTCAGAAGATTGTTTACACAATGAGTCTAAGTTCATTTGGATCTTTCTACTTCAATTGCAAATGTTGTTAAAGAGTTCTCTGCAACAAGATTGCAAGAGAGGCAGGTCAGACACACTTCCTCAGACATGCCTTGCATGTTATATCTCCCTTCCCTGAGGTGGGTTGTGATGTCGTAGCTGCCAGCCTCTGAGTCTGGGTTAATGGGGCTCCCTGGTAAGTCAAGCTGAGACAGCATTGTTAGTGACTCCCACTGTCTCCACCTTCATTTCTGTGAGGGGGCAGGGTGTGTTTTCCTCCAGAGTCAAAGGGGAGAACCGATTTTGATGTTTAAAATAGTAAAAGTGGAGTCTCACCCGAGGCAACAGAAAATTGCCTGCTCTTTGTTGTTTGGACGCAGGAGGGCTCCAGCTCCTCCTCGCATTTCTGCATGCTTCCTAGTTGCCATTAGTCTAGTCAATGAGGCTCCATCTAGGTAGATGGAACTCTGTTAGTTGAGTAATTGCTTTAAACAACTCTGGCCTGTCTTAGAGACCAAGAGGAGCAGCGTGGGGGTTCCAAGCTGAATCACTAACAGGTTGCCCACACAGTAATCTGAAGACAGACACTCAATTAGGCTCCAAAATTCCACAGTTGTCCTGACACAGATTCAAGCAGCTCACAACCTGCACTTGTTAACCACACAGCCGTTTAAAACCATATATATAACAGCAGCAGAATCAAGATAAATTTACGTTTTTTTTCGTAGCAGCACAGCTAGCGTCTTTCCCCAGTGTCGCCATCTTGGATCTCCCCCGGGAAATCATGTCCTAAGTAAAGGCAGACTAGGAAGATGGAATGGCTCTGGAGTGTGGCAAGTTGCAGAGACCATAAACAGCTTAGTACGGCCTACAGTGCTGACATTAAGGGGACCAGATCTTTTCCCACTGAGAAACAGGTGGGGGGAAATGCCATCATGACAACACCACAGTGTGTCACTGCTGGCCACATAACCAGAAGTGATGACATACCTCAAGCTGATGCTCCAGCAATCCCTCAGATTTGGGGGATTACTAAAATGTGAATGCGACGTCACTTCCAGTTATGCACCAGAAAGTGACATCATAGCATTATAGTATGCCAAGCTGTGCCCTCAAAAGCTCCTGGGGGTTTTCAGCTCTCAGTTGGCAGTCCTACCTGACCTGGCAATGATCATGAGTAATGAAAATTTGCTTACCCATTGCTGCTTCTTGATAACTGGCAGCAACACAGCAGGAAGCAATTGGTAAGCTGATTCAGTCCCAGCACTGAATTTTGTTCATATGAGAACAGCTATTCTTAAGACTGTTTGAGAGGAAAGCACATGCATCCAGAGAAGCCATACTCACTGAATTAAGAGTTACTTTTTAATTGTGTCTTCAAAGGTATGAGCTCCCCTTAATTTAATTTGTATTTATTCATCAACAAACCCTGAGACACCTTCAACACTAACGAACTTACTGTGGTGTGTCGTAGACAAGAGACAGATGATTTGTCTGTTGCAAGATGTTGATGCATGCATGAATTCAGTGATGAGGGAAAATATTTCTTTACAATGTAAAAAGAAAAGAATGCACCCTGAAAGGGAGAGATGCCATACAATTTTACCTATTGTTATGGAGCTGGATCCAAACTTCACTTTCTTCTTACATACACAACATTACTAATACATTTACAGGGAGCCAAAGTGGTGTAGCAGTTAGATGCTGTTGGATAGCAGCAGGAAGATTTGGGTTCAAAATCTCCATTTCCAGTGGAACTTGTTGAGTGACCTTGGACAACTACTTCTGTCAGGGTTGTAGTGACAATAAGATGGAGGAAGGGAGAAGCATGTATGCCACCCTGAGAGTAAGATAAAAATGTACTAAGTGAATAAAATGATCTGAAAGAGACTTCTGTTTGTAAAAGAATGTCTACCAATTTCCTTTTCCCACTCTAGGCCTATATGCTGTGTGTCACACTATTCTTAAAGCTCTCCTGATCTTCAGCAGCAACTGCCCAGGGAACATAAGAAGCTGTAAGTGATATGAGAAAAGTCTTTTCCATAAGCAGAACACTACTTGTGCTTGACACACAATGTTGCCATATATCTGATTAGACCAGTCATACATCCATTTGAGTAGTATGTACGGACTTCAGAGTGTGAGGCAATGAAAGCTCTTTCCAAGAACTTGCAGTTCTTCAACTACAGAAACGAGGGATTAAACCCGCATAGCAGTGGCCCTAACATTGATCCATGCCCCTAACGTTTTATCTGCATTTCAATATTATCAATTTCATCTCATCCTTTGGTGGCATGTAAATTTATCTGAGAAAAAAAATATTAACCAGCTCAAGATACTGTTCCAGAGCACTGCTTCAATAGCCATTCCTTTTCATCTACAAGGTAAATGGGCCTTTAAAAAAAATTAAACAACTTCTGGCAATACACTTAAATTTGAAATTAAAAAAAGTTTAAAAAACATTAAGGCTTATAATGGCATTTGCTCCATGCTAAAACAAACAGTCCATGTGCCAGTTGCATCAAACAGATTTCCTTCTCCATTTGGTGCCAGCTATAATCAATAATGAGGAAAAGTTGCCATCCAAATGTCTGGATCCCCTTCAAGCCTTCTATAAAAGGAATTCATAAGGAAAATAGAAATCCCCATGTGTCATGTAAGCCAAGAAGGCCGCTGTTAATCCAAGATTTGCCTTTCAGGGTGGTCAGTGCCAGAGTGTTTGTCCAAATTTACTGATTTCAGCGATGAAAATAAGTGCCAATGACTATATCCTTGTGAGTACAGGTCTTCCATAACCCCAATAATGATAAAAGGTTTTGCCCTGAAGCGTCCATATTTTATAATTCTTACAGTAATTTGGCAAGCATGCGGCACTGCAACAGATGCATGCCCTTTTCATTCTCATAAATGTGCTTTGCTCATAAGAATTTTATTTGCCTGTGAATTCAATGTTTAATTGCTGACTTTGTGGAAATAAGACAACAATCTGTGGCAATTTGTAATCCATCAAGCCAAGTGTAGCATTGTGGTGTACCAGGTGCTTGATAACCCTCCTGTTGAGAATGGTGTAAACAAATTTGGATCCTAACTGAAGACACAAAGGAAGAACATGCTGTCAAGTCACAACTGATTCATGACAACCCCATTCACAGGATATTCTGGCAAGAGACAAGCAGAGGTGGCTTGCCATTGCCTTTAGCTGTGTGACAATCCCTTTCTTCTTTGGAGAAGAAGAAGAGGAACAGGAACAGGAACAGGAACAGGAGGAGGAGTTTGGATTTATGCCCCACCTTTCTCTCCTGGAAAGAGACTCAAGGGCCCCTTCCACACATGCAGAATAATGCACTGTCAATCCACTTTCAATGCACATTGCAGCTGGATTTTATTGTACGGAATAGCAAAATCCACTTTCAATCAATTGTGAAAGTGGATTGAAAGTGCACTATTCTGCGTGTGTGAAAGGGGCCAAGGTGACTTACAAACTTCTTTCTCTTCCTCTCCCCACAACAGACACCTTGTGAGGTAAGTAGAGCTGAGAGAGTTCTGAAGAATGGTGACTAGCCCAAGGTCACCCAGCAGGAATGTAGAAGTGTGGAAACACATCTGGTTCACCAGATAAGCCTCTGCCACACAGGTGGAAGAGTGGGGAAGCAAACCTGGTTCTCCAGATTAGAACCCACCTACTCTTAACTACTACACCACACTGGCTCTCATCAAAGTACTAAACAACCTTGCTTCCAAACTCTGGCCGCTTCCGCACGGCCACACTGGGGGTTGGGTTGGTGTACATGATGCCGACCCAACCCCCCCAGGACCGTTTGCATGAACAATCCCGGGAACAACAGGGAAGACGGCGCCATCGCCAAGGCCAGGGGACACGCCCTGCTCCTCTTGCTGTATCAGCTCGGAGTCGCAGGAGGCAGGGGTATCCCCAGGTTCTCGGGCGATCGCTCGACAGTCGCCAGGGAAGGGTGTAAGTCGATCGGGAAAGGGGGAGGGATGGCGCCTTCCAGCTGCTGCCATTCGCACGGCAGCGTCTGGAAGCCGCCGTTTTCCAAAAACCTCGCTCGGGGAGCAAGGTGGGAAAATGGCGGCTTCGCGTCGCTGGAGAGGAGCGAGGGCAGCGTGGCTGCAAAGCAGCTGCGCCCCCCCATGCAAACAGCTCCCTAGGCATGGCATTTTTGCCGTCCCTAGGGCGCTGTATACGGCCTGTGCGGAAAGGGCCTCTGACAAACTCAGGCTATGCCACGCTATTCAGGGTGCTCATTGGAGAGAAAAGTGGGGTATAAACATGCGAATCAGTGCATTTTGCAATTCCAGGCAGTCTAGGATTTGTGAGATCCTAGATGTGGACATACATATTTAGCAACAGTAGCAACTGGTGATGTGTAGTTGAAGGGGATAAGAGACTACTGCTACTGTCCAAAAAAGAAAAGACCCAAATCTCACATGGGTGGATATGGCAGCAAGAGGGTGATGAAGCTGCATCATACAGATGTACTAGTGCTGAGTAACTTGAAGTCCTCAGAGCAAGGCAATGATCACCCATGTCCTGTTTGTTACTGATATTATTATCCCTCCCCTTCCATTAATCTTATAATCTGTTGTATTTTAACTAATTTTATGGTTGCAATTCACTTTGATGGGTTCCCTGGGACCAAAAAAAAAAAACCTAGCGATGCTTTAATAAATTAATAACAACATGTCTCTTTCCATGATTGGCAAATTTTGTAGAGACTGAGTCAGCTATGTAATGAATGTGAGCTCTTCATTTAATTTCATTTGTTCCTCTCCCACTGTTTTTCTGCTTTTGATGCGTTGTATTAAGTCTGCTCACTTACATGCTTTCCTCTGGGAGGCCATTTAGATGTATTTGATATGTGTTAATTTCTTGTGATCTGATGTATTTTAACTAATTTTATGCTTGTAATCCACTTTGGCGAGTTCCCTGGGACTGAAAAGCTGTAGATGCTTTTGTAAATTAATGACAACAATTTTTAAAATATCCGTGGAAAAGAATGGGTTGAGCAATAACAAAAAGAGCAACCGACTGATGACATTTTGCACATGCTGCTCGTGATCAAACACTGTCTGCTGAGTGATCCACAAAATCTTATGGATCATTGCATTACAAATTCAACAGCATTGTCCCAAAGGTCCTACCATGTGATGCTGCATATACCCTGGTATACTAAGTAATCCCTCATGTAAAACTGAGTTCAGTCATTGTGATTAATGTTATCACTATACCATGAGTACTAGTAATGATCAGCCACTTGTTCCAGAGTGTCACTGATATGTGCTTTTGGGGTTTTTTTAGTGAAAGATGAGGCTGCATGCCCGTGATGCTTGATTTGACTGATTGCATCTGGATAGTTCACCATCCTTTTCAGAAAGAGACTGATTTACTACAATGGGAAATATTATTCAGAATTCAGCTGGGGGTGGGGGAATAGCCACACTTAACCTTGGCTCCCAGCTTTCTCTGATGACTCCTCTTCCTTCCATCCTGACACTTTCTTTTCTAGAAGTGGTGATACATGAGGCTGTAGGTTAGGGTGCAGAGGACTGTCTTCTCTGCTGTCCACAGTCCCTGGCTGGACCATGCCAAGAATGGGAAAAACACAGCTGCTGAGAGTTAAGTCAAAAGAAGCAACTTTGGCAGCAAATGGTGGAGAAGGCAATACCTGAGAGAATCTTACCAGGAGGCATCTGGGAGATCTGTACTGGGACAGCTGCACAGGTAGCAGCCATCAAAGTGAAGGGGATGGGGTAGATGGACTTGGCCCAGCACACCTGGCCCCTGCATTGGCAGCCACAGCACCAAAGGCCATGCAGTCACCATTAAAGACTGTACAGAAAATGGCCACAACAGGCAGATAGGCATATATCCTTCCTTAGGCTGAAGACATTTCCTCCAGACTAAAAAGACTTGCTCTATTTCACTCAGTGACCAACCAGTTGCCCTGGAGGGCTAACAAACACAGCATAGAGGTCAAGGATTCCCTGTGATGCTGCCTTTTGGCACTGATACTTGGAAGCTTCCAACCTTTGAATGTGGAAGTTTGTTTCAGTCAACATGGTTACTAGGCATTGATGGAACTAGAGGAGGGCCCATAACTCAGTGGTAGAGTTTCTACTTTGCATGCAGAAGACCCCACATTCAATCCTTGGCATCTCTTGCTGAAAGGATCTGGTAGTAAGTGTTGTGAATGATATCTGACTGAGACCATGGAAATCTGCAACCATCTGTGTAGACAGTATTGGCCTTGATGGACTTATGGCCAGATTTAGATAAGGCAGCATCAGATGTTCACCTGAAATATCCTCAACAACTTTGTCTAATTCCCTTTTAAAGTTACCCAAACTAGCGGACATCCTTATTTCCACTGGCAGTGAATTCCACAATTAAATTATTGAGTGAGGACTCCCCGCCCTTTGTTGGCTTTCTGCCAGGTTGCAGTTGAACATATGGCAACCTCATAGAGGTTTAAGGCAAGAAATATACAGAGGTGGTTTTTCACTTCCTGTCTCTGCAAAGCAACCCTAGATTTCCTTAACAGTCTGCTTATATTTGCACTGAATGTATTGGCCAATGTCACTGGGAAAATATACATATCTTATCATGGACTGCCTCATCCTTATTTGTTTCAGCCATATCTGGCTAGTCCGTTGTAGTAGTCTCCAGACTTTCCTAATTCACTTTTGTCTCATTAGGATCCCTAAGCATACAACCTGTGGCCTCGGACGGGAAGGGCAGGATACAAATTGAACAAACAAACAAGAACTCACAGCTTATGAAAACCTATTTCAAGCATTTCCATTTCTCTCATCCAGCATCGTGATTACAGCATCTAATGCCTGCTGCTCTGAAAGCAGCTATTCAAACTGACTCTCTTTTTTGCTTTTAAGAACTAAAAGAAAAGTACCCAGACAAACACGAGTATGTGTTTTCCTTTAAAATACCTTCTTCGACATTAACGTGCAAGTACCTTCATTTGAGTTGGGTAACTTTTTTTTCTTTTTAGTGCTTCCAGTGACAACTTACAGAACATTAGTACTATTTCCTGTGGGGAGCACTCTGGGCTTCAATCAGTGCCTTAAAGTGCTTATCCTAGTGATTTAAATGGAAGGTTGGTTACAAGCACATATCATGTTGAATCATGTCAAACAGCATCAGTGTGTGTTCCTTTCCCCTTCACTTACTTTGAAAAATCTGTTTATCAGCCTTTTATGCAATAGAGTAACATTCAAAGACATTGTGACATTGTTGTTTCTAGACATTGACATTGCACTTGGTAGACTGGGAGACTGAGATTAGATAGCACAAAGCAAAACAGAGGGCCAGACCTCAGCTGGTTTAGATTGGCACCATTCCATTGATTATACAAGAACCATGTGGAGTTACACCCAGTGCAGCCTTATGGTACATTCAACCAGTCTGGAAGTTAACCAGCCTGGAAGCTTTGGATAACTTATTTCATAGTTTGTAGTGATGCAAGCACCTGTCAATGAGCATGTCTTTTATCAGCCTTCAGGGTTAGAGCGTCCATGTGCCAAAATCATTTAAAGATACTATAATGGCTCCAGGGTTTGTCCACGTTCTATGTAGATATGATTGAACTGTTGTTTAGATAGCTAAACTTTCTGGTTGGGATCTGTCCAAACTAGTCAAATGCATGAAGGAGAGTGAGTGTGCTATCGCCATCTTCAAAGATGGATTTTATCACATTTGTAAAGCAAGTGTAATGAAGGCTTCAGTCAGAAACATATTTGCAGGGTTTATTTTGGATCCCAAAAGAACTGACCTGAAAGTTATTATAGTATATTAACTGATAAGTGTTATTACATTTAAAGCTTTGGATAACTTATTTCATCTCCATTACAGTGTTATTTCCACATCACAAGTTGGGAATAGAATCCCTAAGGGGTACTTGACCAAGGTCACCTAGTGAGTTAGTGATTGGTTGAGAATGAGCATGACAGAAATGAAGCTATGGCCAACACTTCATTGGGGGTGTTGCAGAATTTTAGTCAAACCCCATTTCTATGTGGAAAAAAACACATTTCTGACATGGCTTCTCCCCTCTTGGAATAAAATTACTGATCCTGCCCCTCCTCCCCAGATCATGCTAACAAAAATGACAAAGCATGATTTTGTATTATGTTGAATTGAACTATTGGTATATCAAGGGCAGCTTCTCTCCAGGGTATTTCACATCACTTACTCCCTGATTGTCATGCCCCCACAGAGGCTTCTGTTATTTCCCCATTAAGTTTCAGTTTCCCCATAGTTAGCATGGGTTTAGTTAATTGTTAAGTCTTCAAAGGGAGGGAATTTAGTTAGCCCCTGTCCCTTTAAGACATTTCCCAAAAGGCAGTTTCACTCTTTATCCAGCAATCCCCTGTTTTAGCTCTAGCCAGTCAGTCAGAGCGAGGTGCCAAGGGTAGCTGGAGACTGGAATATTCATGACGTATATGGTGGTCCATAGAGCATGTTAAGGTTAACAGCAATTAGAACCAGACAAAACTGAAAGAACTGACAGGAAGCAAGACACAGTGGACTTTCTTGAAAGCAGCCAAGAGAAGACACAGTCTACAGCTTCAAATTTGCTCAAGACAAGCAAGTACTCTGATTTAGACAGACCCTAGGGAGGAGTTAGGGTCTTAATTCTCTTAAGTAATAAACCTATTGTTGAACTATTGAACCTGGCTTGTGTCTCCCCCACTCGGTCCTAGCCAAGTACAAGGCAACAAAAACAGATTCACTTGTGGGGCAGAACACTGATCCTTTTTAACTGATGATACCGGGGTTGGAACCTGGAACAGCAGACATGCTAAAAGAAGTTGTACTATCAAGCTGAAGCCGCACAATAGCCAAAATGTGTGCCTTTTAGCTTATGGATATCATAAAATAGCTTTAAAATGTATGTGATATTAAAATAGTGTACAACATATAAAAATGGCATACTGTAAAAATGAGCAAAACAAGAGAATTGCCAAGAAAATAGATGAGATGAAAATGCAATAAACATGTAAAAAATATTGGCGTATTCTTAAACCCCTAAAAGGCACATGATAATGTTTCTCTGATACACAAGAAACTGGACAAAAGTATATACATTGTGACTCTTAGTGCACAATAGAGCTGGTATATTGGAACCAGCCAATCAAGGGCACATAAATACAGGTTACCATGCATCTCTGTCTAGCCCCATTGATCATATACAGTGATAATATAATGTAATGCTAAGATTTCATTCACCAAACCTGCACCAAGGAGGTCAGCTTTTCTTTTTCTCATTTTTTCTCATATTTTACAGCATTTCTTGACCTTGGTAAAGTCACTTTGCGTATTCGATTTTCTCTTTTCTGACTCTCACCCCCTAGTTGGAAACATTAAATTTCGCTTTCCTTAACTTTGTTATGAAAAAGCATGTAAAACGCTAAAGAAACCCCCAAGTTTCTTTTTTTAAAAGGAGAAAACATTCAATTGACACCTCACATTATTATCTAGGGGGTCCATTATTGTTGTTATTTTTAAAGTAGCTCTGTTTGGAATTCTTCCATCCAAGGAGCTATAAATCTACTAGACGAGCAGATGCTTATAGTAACAAGCATAAGGCATTTAAGTTGGATTTATTAGGACAGGCAGAAAGTGAAAGCCATCTTAAAATACTTAAAAATGACAAAATTATATGAATGAGGATTGGAGGGTGGGGTGTGGGTTAGATAGAATAAAAGGGGAAAAAACAAATTTGGCCCCAGGTATAGGCAGAGAAATGGTGTCATAAATCATACAAGACAGTTGTGTGCTTTTATCCAGGGATCCAGATGTTCTTCACTAAATGTATAACAACTTTAGAATTATTTTACACAGAGATGAAGGCTAGGAAAAATGTGATTTCCCTAACTAATACGAGCAAGGGATGTTTTGATACCAACCTTCTTGGCATCGATATTTCTAGAGCATGAGCTCCCGGCAAAAGCAATACCAAATTAATCAGCTTTTTTAAAGACGCCCACATGTGAGTGAAAGAGTTTTAGATATGCCTGTACATTAGATTTTACATATGATGCGATATTTCATTTCCTAAAGATATTCATCTAACAAAGAGAAAGATGATTTCATAAGGCTCTCTAATAGGAAGGAAGTACATTTTGATGGTTAAGAGGCTTACATTTTGCTGGCATGGGTTCAGTCTATTTCTCTCCTACTGGTTTCCTCTATGATGTAAGTCCATATTCATCTAAGTCAATTTTTCCATAGAGCTTCCTGGTCTGAAGTCATGCCTGTTCTCATTAATAATTTCAATGGATGATACTCAGCAGTACCTTACAGTCTGAGTCTTGCTTATTATTTTCCTCAAGACTTTGTCCCTGGAAGGTTTATTTCATGGGAATAACATAAGGTGATGCATTCAAACATGCATTCTGCCAACTGCTTGTCTCCTCAGGATGGCTCCTAAATGTGCTTGAAGAAATACAGTGAGTGATTCTACCAAGTTCAGAGACAATGTACTGGCTTGTAGGCCTTCTGAGGCATCTAAGAAAAAGGATTATTGAACGGATGGATCACCGCTCTTGTTCTGATGCAGCAGGGCTATTCTTATGTTCTTCTGGTAACTGCAATTACTACTGGGAGAGGAGGCTATTCCAGGCATTCCTATGGCATTGGAAGGAGAAAGAGAGGTGAACTTATGGGGGGGAGGCGGGAGCCTTATGAGGGGGCAGGGGGGAGGAAGAAATGTGAGCCTAGTACTGTGTGTGTGTTATGTGCAGTCAAGTCCACTTCCAAATTGCTTTTATTTGTTTATTTATTTGGCTTATAAGCCGCCCATCGCCCTGTGGGCTCAGGGAGACTTACAACAGTCAGTTGCTATAAAATAATAACATCAATGAATAATTAATTCCCAGTCATTCAGTGGCCCAGTGCCATTCGTATCAGCCAAGGAGAATAGAACAACATCAAAGTTCTGAAATTATAAACAGTAACACCTCATAAAACCAGAAAGACATTCATACCACACAAGGAAAAGGAAGGAGAGAGGAAAAGGGTAAAGGGGGGGAGAGAAAGTCCAGCCTGTTGGACACTGCTGCAATCTTCAACCGTAGGCCTTGTGGAAAGCAAAATTATAATAAATTGTCTAGGGCCTAGAAGAAGAATTTGGATGTATACCCTATTTTTCTCAACAATAAGAAGTCTCAAAATGACTTACAAACCCTTTCCCTTCCTCTCTCCACAACAGATACCCTTAAGGAGGCCCCCAACCATGGAAAGTCTGGCTTGCAGGCTCGGTTTTCCATTAAAGGATGAGGTCTTCTGCCCAATACCGCCACAGAGCTGAATCCCCTCAGCTCCCACACCAGCCTCTAAGCCTGCAACCAATCCAAAATTGCTTGCCTTACGGCATGCAACCAAAAGTCCAATCCCCATTCAGATAGGTGTACCCCATCTGAATGGTACAAAGCTGGTTGGTTGTGCGTGATGTCTGGGTGTGAAATAACCTCTCCGAAGAGGCGCCACACTGCCTTAGCAGTGGCTTTGTCCACCTTCTTTTGTGCCAGATCTACCTTGGCTGGGTGCTCAGCATCCCTCCAGAGTAAACTCTGGAACAAGCGGGACCAGAATAACTTAGTTCTGATTAAACCAAACTGGAGCTCCCGCAGGTCAGCGGCCATCCACAGAGATAGTTCCACCCCTTTTGTTGAGGGGAGATCATTTTCACCCAACTGTATCACAATGGCTTGTGGGTGACCAAACTCAAAAACTGCGTCGTTAACTGTGGGCAGTACTCTTCCCACTTCATTCCCTGATGGCCGAGCCAACAAACTTGCATGGCGTCTTCTAAACCGAGGTGTTGACCCCAACCTGATTCCGTTGCATACTGGCTGGCCCAGTGGACGATACTATGGCCCACTATCCAAACCAACCTCTGACAGTCAGGCAGCACTAAGAAAAACTCAAACAAAAAGGTGAGGTCGAACATAGGACCTAAAAGCCAATGAACACCAACGACCCAAGGCTCTAATCTGGCTTGGGGAGGCCCCTTCCTGAGCAACTGACGTGGCTGCTCCGATACAAAATAAGGGAAGGCCATACTCCCTGTCAGGCTGCCCCAGGGCACACAAGCAAAGCCGTAAAATGGCTGCCAACTGAAAACGAATCAGAGGGCTACCATCCTGTTGAATTAGAAACGGTCCATGGACGGCCGGACATTCAGACATAAACGCCAAGGCATTCACCAGAGAGCAAATGGGGTCACCTGGCATGGCCCAGAGGAAAACCCAGGAGCCCTGACCCAATTGGTCCATTTTGGAATATACTAGCCAAACATGGAGGGCCCCGTCTCCCACCATGGCATGATGAACTTGAATAGCCCTGGTGCCTGCAGAACACCTAGAAGGAGCTACCAACTCACTAGTGCGAAATGCCCCAAAAAAGGCTAGTGTGAAGGCAATGCGAAAAAGCAACCCTTCAAAGGGGGATGAACACACGGAGACAGTCACCCCCACTAGGGAATGGAGTAACTCTTTGGAAATGGGACACCTGGGGTCTTTGGGTTGCAAGCTCATTCAATGCCAACCTGCGACAGCCCTCCGTGCCAGGAAGGAAATAGTGGGGTCTGGAATCCCCATAGCCTTGCAAAAGAAGGCTATGACAGCTAAGTGCACCCGAATAGTCCTATGGGCTAAGCCCGATCCCTGAAGGTGAGCCAGGTACTGGAGAAGTAGGCCTTCGGAATACCCAGCCCCGTCCTAATACCGCTTCGCATGGCAAACTCCTGGAAGTAGCTCATAACCCCTTCATAAGTGGACATGGTAGTCGGAGCCACGGAATGCAGGACACCTTCGACTATAAATCGCTGCCAAGATCCCAGAGATGGGCAGGGAAGCTGTCCGGGTGCTGGTTAGCCTCCAGGGCCAGCTTGCGGAAGCGATCCACCTGCTGGCGAGATAAGGCATCAGTAATCTCATTGCAAAGACCCGGGATAAACACCACCCAAAAGGATATATTGTAAAGCAAACATTTCAGCACCAATTCCCGCACTAAACACATAACCCGCCCTGACTTGCTGGACTGCCAGTTCACCACCCTGACCACGACTTGATTATTGCACCAAAACTTGACCGTCCTGTTCCTTAAAATATCCCTCCACAAATGGATGGCAACCACTAGCGGGAACAGCTCCAGGAAGGTCATATCCCTAAGAATCCCAGTACAGGACCAAGCGGGAGGCCATACACCCCAGGACCACCAGCTATCAAAGTAGATCCCAAATCCTGTCCCCCCTGCAGCGTTAGTGTGAACCTGGAAGTCATCCTCTAAATTTAGAGGGGTCTGCCAAATGGTTATCCCATTGTAGCAGTCAATGAAATGCTGCCACACCTTTAGGTCCTCCCTCATTCCTGCTGTGATTCTGATGCGGTGGTGTGGGGCGAGCCAGCCCGCCGTGGACCTGGCCAATCTGGCACAAAAGGCCCTCCTGGGGGCTACCACTCTGCAAGCAAAGTTTAGGTGGGCCAAAAGGGACTGAAGCTCCCTAAGCCTGCACTTTTTCTTACTGATGGTTGTCAGAAGCAAAGTGGATAATGCCGCTAACTTATCCGGCGGCAATGCTGATGTGCCCGCTGCAGTATCTAGCAAGACCCCCAGGTAGGTAAGACACACTGCAGGGCCTTCTGTTTTCCCCCTGCCAACAGGATCCCCAATTAGCTGGCTAACTTCTGGAATGCCCCAAGGCTAGTACCGCATTCTACCGAGCCCACCCTGCCAACAAACAGGAAATGCGTCACTAAGGCCCCCGGAACCTTGACTTTGAAGGTCAACTCCAGAAAGGTGCTAAAGGTTTCAAATGCTGCACATGCGACAGAACACCTCATCAGCATAGCCTTGTCTATGTACCAAACCTTGTCAAACTGGAAACCTAGTAACTCAAAGTCCCGTGGGTGAATGGGCAGCAGTCGGAACGCTGACTGGATGTCGCATTTTGCTAGCAGGGAGCCCTGGCCTGCAATCTGAATTAGATAGATGGCATCATCCAGGGTACGACAGGTGCTGGATCATCCAAAACTCCCCTGAAGTTTTCTTGGGTACCATCCCAATCAGGGATATTTGCAAGTTTGGCAATGGAGGGGTTGGAAATGGGCCTGCGATCCTGCCCACTGCACATTCCTTCTGAATCTTGGAGGCCACCACACCTGAGAGCTCCCTGGCTGATTTCAATTTGGGCGAGGATGTGGCAACTCGGGGGCTGGCAAAGGGGATCCGAAAGCCTTTGGAAAACCCTCTGGCCAGAAAAGCCGCCTTGTGGCAGGGTGGATAATCCCGTAACCATTGCAGTAGGATGGGGACCCGGACCTGGAAGTCAGACCAGGGAAGGGGCGAGAGAACATAGAGGACAAGGTGGTTCAAACTTTGTAGGAGGCGGCTGATCCTCCCTGGCCGCCTGCGTCTCCATACTGACCGCCAGAGCCAGGGGTCTGGCTGGCTTGAAAAGGTTGGTGGGCTGACCCCTTGGAGCATGTGGGCAACCTTTTCAAGCCAGCCAGACTTAGCTCTTAAGACATGAGTCATATGCGCTGTCAAATACCATGCCCTCAGCAGTTACACTGCCACTATGAGTGCCAGGTTTTCCCCAAAATCTATTTGCCAGTTCTCAAAAGTGCACTCTGGGCCTTTTTTAGCTCCTTTCTTCTTGTCAGATTGGGAACCAGTTAGACCCTGATCACCCTCCTGCTTAAGGCATCAGAAAATGTCAGTGAAATATCAATCTAATGCCCATTCTCTGATCTTCCTGGGGAGGTGGGACCCGGTAGGATCCCCGGCATCGACCACCACAGAAAGGCTTGAAGATGAGTCCGAGATGCCTGGCCGCTCAACGCTGGCAACCCAGTGCCTCTTGGCTAGCCAACTGAGCAGGGAAGGAACCTTTTCCCCTTGGACCCAAAACTCCCCGGTGGCCTGAGCTGAGTCCTCGTCAGAAGACTCACCTGATGAGTATGAGCTAGGGGATCTTCTGAAGGATCGGGACCACCAAGAGGAATGATGCCATCTTTGACCCCTCTCCATGGAGGTTGCAGAAGTACTTTGGGTGAGGCCAGGGGCTTGGGCAAGGCTGCTGCTGGTGCCAAAGACCCAGACTTGCTAGGAGGGACAGGGGCAGGCTCCAGGACAAGAGCTTGAGGGATCCTAGACCCTACAGAATTTGATAACTGCAGGAGGGCATTGGAGAGGCCTTGAAGTACAGGGGGGAAAGGGGGGGCACAGGCAAGTGTGAGAACTATGGCTGCTCCATCTCACAAGGAGCCAGCCTTGCATGCTCTTCCTCCCAGTAGCCCTGTTGATCCAATCTGCTAAGAAAAGAGGCTCTCCCAGCTGCAACGGCCCTAGGCTGTAAGGCTCGACCGGGCGAAGCAATGCGACACGTGAGGATCCTTGATCCTTGGCCGAAGGAAGAGGCTGAGGCTTGTCACGTGCCGGCTTTTAAGGCAGGCAGGCCTTTCCCCCTTGGCACATGACTCGGGCTCCCCGAGTCATGCTGGCTCACGCACAGCAGCGCCCTATTCCCAGCCGGGAAGAAAGGAGCCATCCGTCTCCCACCTGCTGCAGTGGTGGCCCCCATTAAGTCTAGGGCCTCTATTTCTTTGAGTAGACTTGCTTAGGATTGCCCACTATGTTTGTTTTAATTGGAAGTTTAGAATTATTGCTCAATTGTTTTGATATGATTTTTGAATCTCCAGATTGATTTTTTTTAACTTGACAAAGTAGGAATGCACTATATAAATGCAATGATGATAATTTGGTTTTATTGTTAACATTGCATTTATATAGTACTTCCAGTGTTCAAAGCATATATGCATTATTGTAATGCTTGTATCAACTCTATTGAATAAGAATGTCATTAACCCAGTGGGAGGGCAGTGCTGGGGTTAAAAATGTGACTTCCCTGGGGAGTTTGTGTTAGAGGTAAGATTAGGAGACAACTTACTGTCTTTTCATGCTCTAATGATGTTCACCAGTGGTGTGCTCTGAATGTTAAAATATGAGAAAATATTGACTTAGAAAGGCAAAGCAGACAAAATGAAGCTCGAGAATAGGATTTAGATTTTTATCTTTCTATTTCAATTCCCATAATATTTCCCCACAATTTGTGATAATGAACTTTATAACTGGTACAAAGAAGACTGCAGTTATTGATGTGGTGGGTAGAGAACATCAAATTGACCATCTTAATTATGTTGCCATGCCTCCTGATCATTTGAATTAGCCATTCTATTCTTGGTAGAGAAGTATCTGGATTTTCCAAAGATATCCAGTGCATACCTTTTTGGTCTCTAAATGCTATTAAAAAAAGAAGAACAATTGTTCCTGCAAGCCAGCAGGTGAGAGATCCCATTTTATTAGCTGTTTTGTGCAGACAAATGGGACCTACTGGCCTGCCTCCACTTAATTGGCAAGCTAAGTAATTACATGTTGTGTAATGATACTTTCTACTCCTTGGAAATGGCCCCAGGCAACTGCTTAGAAAATGAACATGGAAAGCACATTCAGCTCTTGTACCAGCTAATGCTTTGCTTTTTGTTTGTACTTTCTGCATCAGCAATTCTCTTTTATTCAGTCATCTTAACTTTTTTTTTTAAAAAAAATGCCATCACTAGAGAGCAAGGATTTAGAAAGAAGGCCAAGAGGAAGCCAGGGATTTTGCTGCTGCTGTCATTAAACTAATTTTTGTGGGAACCCTTTTGTCAAATTTCATGTTCTTATCCTTGCCTCCCACGACATCTAATTTGTATATTTTAAAATAGCATTCTAAGAAGACTCTTGCAGGGACTTGGCATTAACAGTAGGAAAAATAAAAAAAAATGACAAGGTGCCGAGAAGAACAAACAAAGTTTGCCTGAACAAGCTCGTTTATACACATTTACACACAAGATGCTAATAAAGCATGCTCGAGATCCTTACTGCTGGATTGTTTATTCCTTTAATGCTTGTTAACTAACCTTTGAGAATCAGCATCTGGATATTTAGAAAACAGCAAAAGTGGGTGTTTTTATATGCTTTCAGTAGCTTCTTACCACAAGTCTGTTTTGAGGACATCTCCAATCTCCTTAGTCTCTTGAGACTATTTTCCTGAGATGAGCAACAGTTACGGCCATGTCTGGTCTCGTCCCCAATGTCCTAACACAAATATGAGCTCTAGGCAGTTAAGTGAAATATTCCTAGGTTTGTCAACCAATGGTTGACAACAGACAGAAGTCTGGGAGGCAAGGACATGGGGGAGACAGTTGGGGACTGTGTGACATCACATCTGGGCAAAACTCAGAAGTAATGTCATGTTTCTCTAGGAATCTCTGGAAATGCAATGATTTTACATTATACTTTGAAGATGTGTGGTACCATTTCTATGTTTTCCCCAGAAATGACATCATATTGTCTGTGGGTATTTTTTTTATTTCCCCCATCCTGCTGACTGCTGCAGTCATTTCCCATCCGCGTGGGAAACTGGCAACCTAAAATATTTTCTAACAAATCTATGGCCCCTTCCGCACACGCAAAATAATGCATTTTCAAACCACTTTCACAACTGTTTGCAAGTGGATTTTGCCATTCCGCACAGCTTCAAAGAGCACTGAAAGCAGTTTCAAAGTGCATTATTCTGCATGTGCAGAATGAGCCTATCTGTCACTTTTAAGATGAATATGAACAAAACAAGTGAGATTCTGCATTCCTTCCCTCCTCTTCTGCTTCTGAACCTTGTTACCACTGAACCTTACTCTTTACCCTTACTGTAATCTTTACTAGGGTGAGTTTCTGATTGGATCAGTTAAAAATTCCCTGTTAATAGTTACCTCCAGCACCGCACCACATCAAACAGCTTTGCACCTGTTCAGGAGCCACTTGGTCATTTTGCAGCTTATGGCTGCATTTTACCAGCCTCTAAGAATTGAATAACTGGAGAAAAAGCAATGCTGTTTGTATAATGATTGTTTAGATCACTAAATTTGATTGGCTTATGTAAAACAATGGACTGATTGCAGTTTGTCTTTTCTTTGTGCCTGTGCAGTACATGTATCCTTTAAATGACCAAAAAATGAATAAATGTAATTTGCTTGTCTTGCTTAACTTGCAGTTGTGCTCATATAGTCATTGGCATCTATATTAGCAGGTTTCATGGGCAGACACCAGAGACAATAATAGTGCAATCCACAAGGGGGCCCCAAAAGAGCACAGGAAGCAGTGTGACCCCGACACCAGCATAAATTTAAGCAATCTCTGGGGCACTTAAACCAGTGCTGGGGAACTGCATGGTAGCATGATGCTCAGGTGCCAGTGCATCAGCAGCGGCAGCACTCCTCCAGAATAGGAGCTCTTGCTGGCACCAAAGGGGGGGGCATTCATGGGGGCAGGATAAACATTAGTTGGTTTCCTGCATTCTTTCAGCCTGAGAATGCCCCCACCTGCCAGTGTGAAATTACTCCAGCAAAAACATTGGCAGAGCCCACTGACCAGCATAGGGCTCTTTGCCTTTTTCACAGAGGTAAGGGAAGCATCACCGATGGGTTGATAGTTCTGACTGAGCAAGTCACTTAGAAGATGGTGTGGTTGTGCTATGGCTGTGCCATCTCCAGCTGCAGAACCCCTAGCTTTCCTCTGGATTGCACTGCCCATCTTAAGTGAAAATAATTGCAAACTGACCCTCATTTCTTAAAGGGTTTTTTTAAAAATCAAAAGCACAAGTAACGAACATGTGATGGAGGCAGTGAAAAGATTAATCAAGTGGGGGAAACTGTAGTTGTGTGAATGGATGTTTGTATCCAAATTGGCTTGAATTCATCCAAACAGTTCAGTGACGCTTGTAATGAGTGAATGATGGAGCGTGACTACAAGAGATACAGACTGTTTATATTTTATGATTAGAATGACTCGAAACAGTGACATGAGCATAAACTTTTGAGAAAGCTCCCTGATCTTAGCCTTTTTTTTTGCTTCCCTTCCTCGATTTGCCACACGTTTGCCTGAACCTATCCAAAAGGAGAGGCCCCCTGAGACATCTCTACTCATCCAAACTTGTTATTTTCTAAAATGTATCCACTGTTTACACTGTTTAGCCTGAACAGAATTCACTGACCAACTTGAATGTCAGTTTTGGACAACTTCGGTGGGAATGCCACAACTTCTGTGGGAATGAAACAACAGTTGCATTTATAAAGCACATAAATGAAAGCACCTCAACTGCCATACCATGTGCATAGGAACATATTCCATATAAAGTGGGCCACTGCGAGTAGCAGAGAGCTGGACTAGATGGTAGGCCACTGCGAGTAGCAGAGAGCTGGACTAGATGGACTTTGGTCTGATCCAGCTGGCTTGTTCTTATGTTCTTATGTTCTTAAAGTCTTTATAATGCTGTTACCTCACTTATCAAACTTCGTTTTCTATCATATCCAGGTTGAACTTACCACCAACTGAAGTGACACATTTACAAAACCAACGTTTATCAGTTCAAAAGGTCCTTGATGAATTCAGTCAACAGGCTGAACACCTGACCTTAGTTGTTGTTTCTGTTTTCATGGTCACTGAAATCCATATAAACTGATGGCATTCCTCTTCCCTCCTAGGATTACACAGCCATAGGATAAAAAATAATGGATTCTTATGTGTCAAGGCCAAAAACAATAATGTGGATATATGAAAGGAAAAGAAGGCCCAACATGCTGAAATTCCCTACAGTTAACCACTCTCTTCTGAGCCAATATTTCAACTATTGCTCAGAGAAGTGGAATTTTCCAAGTGAAATGTCCTAGGGCTTATTCTTTTTTGTGACCCCAGAAGTAGCTTATCCATCTGGCTACTAAGAGGCATTTTTGTTAGTCATTATGTTCTAGGAATCATCTCTATGGGATCTAAATAATCCCCTAAATTCTGGGTTAACGGCATGCTTCAGATGCTGTTTAGTGACATGATTCAGATGTAATGACAAATCATGGTTGACTGCCATGTGAATGAGCCAGGGAATCCTCAGGCTTACATGCTTTCGCCTCCCCTTTCTTCTTCTACCCTCTCAGGCATGGCCTGCTAATGAAATGCATTTATTTAGAAAATGTATAGGCTGCTTCTCCAGAGACCTGCACCTTCTGCTTTGAATATGTGAAGCTGCCTTATACTGAATCATACCATTGGCAGGGTTGGCAAGGCCCTTATCATCTACACTAGCTCTCCTAGGTCTCAAGCTAAAATCTGTGAACTCATTTACTACTTGAGCCATTTAACTGAAAATGCTGGGGACTGAATCCATGACCAACCAAAAGCAAAGCAGATGGCTTTGCTGCACACAATATTTTTTCTCATTATGTTTGAACCACAAATGATGGTTTATGCTGTCCCTGCAAACCAGTATTATTCCTGGTTTGAGTCAAGGAGAACAAACCATTGTTTGTGATTTAGACATAGTAACAAACTACATTTTATCTGTCTATGTATATTTTAATCTACCCTTCCTTCGAGGAGCTGAAGTTAGCACACATGAGTCTTTCTTCCCCATTTTATCATTAAGTAGGTTAAGTTCAGAAAGTGTGACTTACCCAAGGTCACTGAACAATGTAGATTCCAAAAGACTCCTAGTTTCTAGTCCAGCATGATAACTCTCAGGCTGATTCCGCATGGGCCAAAAACAGCAGTGTGAAAATGGAGATTTGTAGAAAACGAGGTATAAACCCTTTAGCACTATTTTTAAACCCTTTTTACACCGTTTTCCTGCACCGTTTTCCAGCTGCTGTTTTTTGGCCCATGCGAAATCTAACTACACTCCCATATTGTCACAAATTAGCTGACGATTTTTTTTTTTAATAGTACAGTAAACCTTTATTAGGCATAAAAAAGTGTGACATTGTTGTATCAGGCCAGTGGGTCATCTAGTCTAGCATCCTGTTTCACATAATCAACCAGGTGCCCTAAAAACCAACAAACAGATCAGAGAGACCAAAGTTATCCTCTAAAGTTGTTTTCCAGCACTTATTACCTCTTACTGTAGAGGTTCCCTTTAGTCATCATGGGCTAGAAGCCATTGATGAACTTTTCCTTCATGAATCTAATCCTCCTCTAGAGAATCATCTGTGCTCGCAGCCATTACTATATCTACTGACAGTGAATTCCACAGTCAGGATGCAAGCAAGTTCCATTCATCATGCTTTCCCCTTCCATTTTTTTTTCTGTATTCTTTTGGATGTTTAGGGATATGAGAATCCTACGTCTTTACTTCTAAAATCACTTCTAATTTTCTTTATACTGGCATTTCATAGATGGATTGTGAATCTGCAAAAGGAAATCTGGTATTTTGCTACACATAATTGAGTAATGAGTGATGCATGTTTTATGATTTGCAGCCAGCTTAATTTCATTTCTAAGAAGTAGAAGGCACAGCTAGATCATAGATGGTCACTGAAAACATACAACTGGTATGTGTTATTTTTTTTAAAAAAATTATATCCTTAAATTTACCTCCTGGTTGGAATAGTTTTCCACACCAGTTATTGTCACTGGAGATCAGTCTTGGATCTTTTAATTCCTGCTATTTCAACCTAATAATTCTCATTTTGATTCCTGTGTTTAATTCAGACCTATGATTCTATGGTTTCATTCTATTTTCTGTTTCCTCAGACCACATTTTCCTCATCAAGTGTTTACATTTTCCATTTTATTTGTGTACCAACATGATAATTATAAATGTCATAGTATGAATACTGTCTAATGGATTGTATATTAGAAGTGAAAAGGTTGACAAAAACACAAGCAAATATTAAAAGAAATTGAAAAGGCAAACTTCAGTCAATCATGCTTACTGTGTTTTTTTTTTTTTGTTCCTTTTTTTGCACTGGAAATGCAAAACCATTTATGTCCTCCCAACAACTGTTCTAGAAGCAATGGGTTTGTGGACTGAACAAAAACTATGTAATACAAACTGGGCAAATGATAAACTGAAAAAGTAGCAGCAGATGTTACGGTAGACTCAACTGTAAAGTAAGTGTTGGCTGCGTGAAATGATGTGTGCAATGTTAGAAATAAACATAAACCTATTTTCCATTCATGTTTTCAAGATGATGTGTGTGTGTAAAGTACCATCAAGTCTTAGCTGACTTATGGTGACTCTCATCAGGTTCTCAAGAAACTAACAGAGGTGATTTGCCATTGTCTGCCTCTGCATAGCAACCCCTGACTTCCTTACTGGTCTTCCTTCCTCATACTAACCAGGGTCAACCCTGATTACCTTCTGAGATTACGCAAGACAGGGCTAGCTTGGGCAACCCAGGTTGGGGTATTCAACAGGTATCAGGATTAGGCATTTTAATAATTTGCCTACTGTTTTAAGCCTTTATGTGAAACAGCTTGAGTTCTTTGTTGTTTTATGGTATCTCCAAGATATGACAAAATTGGGCAATACTGGACCAACAGTGAAATATCTATTAAATAATGAGGATGTGTACAACATTGCTGTGCCAGTAGCTGCTCTCCTTTGTACAACCCTGTTCATTTTTGAATACTTTGTTTCCAGACCTGCCTATAAACATTATTGAAGTTTTTTTTCCCATTTGGGCTGTTTCTGTACGGTCAAAAAACAGCGCCCTAGGGATGGTAAAAACACTGTCCCTGGGGCACTGTTCGCACAGCCATGTGGGCATGTCCCTCCAGCCATCCAGAGCAGCACAAGGAGGAGAGGTAGGAGAATGAGATGACCCACAGGCAGCTTCGTGTGGAGTCACCTCTGCGAGTTGCAGCAGCCTCGGCACTGCCTGCACAAGACTGTGCAAATGATCTTGTGCGTTCACTGGCATTAATTATGCCAGTGGACAGCCATTTTTGCCACTGTGCAGAAATGACTTGGGAGTTGTATAATGGCCTTGGAGTTGATGAGCATGCAGATTTTTCTGAATTGATAAGAATTGATTAATGACTGTTACCCCATTGGAATTGTAGGTTCCGATGTTCCTACTTAAACATGTAGGAACAGGTGATAATCCCTGTATAGTTCCCAGAGAAAGTGGCCATTTGTAAACATATTTCCTAGCAGAAATGTTTCAAATACTCTAAGCTCCATCTATTCATTTCTCATCCTGCTCAGTCTTCTGATAGTACCTTTTCTGCCTAGGCTGGTTCAAGAGGGAAGTATGAACAGGAAAAGAGCAAGAGGTGGAAATCTTTAGGATATTATTATAGAAGATGTTAGGTCTGAGCAGTGTTTTTTTTAAAAAAAACAACAACAGTTGCCAGTACACATATATCATGTTGCATTGATATCTACCAATTTCCCCCTTGAGACTTGGGGAAGTCCCTCCCACAAAGTGCTGGTACTTAGTTGCAAGGAGTGCCACCACCACAACAACAAAAAGGCTTGAGAGTAAGGAAAAAGTTATGTATTTGCATGTTTTCATAGTCCACCCGGCAGATTCAAGATCAGGATCTTGTAAACCAGTGGTTCGCAACCTGGGAGTCGGGACCCCTTTGAGGGTCAAATGACCCTTTCACAGGGGTCGCCTAAGATTCTCTGCATCAGTGTTCTCCATCTGTAAAATGGATAAATGTTAGGGTTGGGGGTCACCACAACATGAGGAACTGTATTAAAGGGTTGCAGCATTAGGAAAGTTGAGAACCACTGTTGTAAACCTTTTGTGTTTCCTGTCATCCATCCTCCATTTATTAATTTAAGGAATGTATTTAAACTATGAGGATTATTTCCAATTTACTTTGGGTCCTCATTAGGGAGAAAGTTAGTATAATATATGCTTTAAATGAATTGTCCTTTTTTCCTACTAACATATATGTCTAATCAACAAATTTAAACATGTACCTTTCACAAAGCCTAAATAAATGCATAAAATGGTTTGTGGACCTTCAACCCTTGCACCTCATCAAAGATCCTTTAGAGAGGGGAATGTCTGCCCAGGACAGGAGCTCCAGAGAGTGGGAGCATCTAGGCAGCAGTTTAAACAGGTTTTTCTGTGGCTACAAACCTGTTTCTCATACATCCTGTACGAAAAGGTCAAGTCAAGTATTTCAAGTATTTATTGTTTGAGCCATTGGCTATAACAATACAAAAATACATGCAGTTAAAACAGTAACTTAGTTAAAACAATAATTTAAATTAAAATTAAAATAATTTAGTTTTACATTAAAATATAAATTATTAGTATTCGCAATCTCTAAATTAAAATGCCCCATCAAATACGTCAGATGTTTTTTGCAGCTTCTTCAGCTAGTCTAAGTTAATCTCCAGTACTTTACAACATTAGTTCAAACAGTGCTTTAAATATGCTGCTTTGCTTGTAGTTTCCTAGCCGCCCATGGGGCAAGAGAGCCATCTTATAAAGAAACATAGGAATCAATATCAGATAATAAGAAAATCAGTTTCTCTCATCATGGGGACAAAAAGCTGTCCTAGGTAGTATTGGCTCCAAAACCTAGCACTTTCCTTATATCAGAATATAAAGGACAGGAGAGCATGTAGTGGAAGAGATCCTCAGGCTCTTGTTTTCCACAGATACAAAAGCACTGAGAAAATGGTACTCATGTGTATCTGCCACTAAGCACTGCTGAAGGCATTGATTGAAATCTAATAGAAGTATAAGCTATTCTTAGATTTCTTGGGTGCTGTGTGGTTTCCGGGCTGTATGGCCGTGTTCTAGCAGCATTCTCTCCTGACGTTTCGCCTGCATCTGTGGCTGGCATCTTCAGAGGATCTGATGTTGGGAAAGCAAGTGGAGTATATATATCTGTTGGAGTGTCCAGGGTGGGTGGAGAAACATAGTCTGTGAGACTCCCACTGGTGGGAGCATCTGAATAGAAGTATCCTGGCCTTTGTTTCTTTTGTCTATGGTCATCCTGTGTTTGTGTGGAGCTGGTTAGACACTGTCTTGACTCTAGTATTTTTCAACACTGGCAGCCAAGGGCTTATTCTTATTTGTCTATGATGAACAGAACTTGGCTGCCAGTGTTGAAAAATACTAGAGTCAAGACAGTCATCCTAACAGCTCCACAAGCCTGAGAGATGACCATGGGCTACAAAGAACAAAACTCAGAACTCTATTCAGGCTCTCTCACCAATCTGACCTGCTATATCTCCATTGACACTCCCATGCTATAGTCTTTCATTGTTACTCATACTTCCCTATTTCAGATGCCCTCAACTATTGACCTGGTTTGCCTTCTTTGTTACTCACAGACTATGTTTCTCCACCCACCCTGGACACTCCAACAGATATGTACATAGCACTTGCGGATCCCAACATCGGATCCTCTGTATGCCAGCCACAGATGCAGGAATCTGGCACGATCAGGAGAGAATGCTGCTGATTTGGGAATACGGACGTCATACAGGAGGAAGAACAAACACCACATACACCAAGATAGTGATTCCGGCCGTGAAAGCCTTCGACAATACTTAGATTTCTTGTTAGTGTAGTGGTCAGATATGTAGCTCTAATATGATCTCTTTTAAATAGTTTATACCATGGAGCAGTTTTTGTCTGAACTATTAATTGTCTGTTTATTCTGGCATCTTCTCTGTACACCCAGTCTCGGAGTTCAGCATTGGATGTTGAAACTCTTAATAGATCATCTGGAATAGTGTACCGAGATCGAATTTTTTTGAAAAAGGTAGAGCGGTTTTTATTTTTTGTCATCAAAAGAGTAAAAGACTGATGACCAAAGGTTTCCTTATTATCTGAGCTGTTTTTTTCCCAGGCCTTCAAGATTGCAAGATGGGCACGTGGAGTTCAATTGATGGTAAACCTAACTCTGCCCTCATTAGATTGCAGCCGGTGTTCCCCTTTGGCAGCATCAAAAATCCGTCTCAAAAAAAAGGTTCTGAATGGATTCCAGTGTCTTGAGTATAAAGGTCATTCCAGCCCCAAACTTCTATTCCATATAACATATGTGAGATGACTTTACTTCGAACAGTTTTATAGCTGGATCTACAAGTGTACAACCACCTTTTGAGTAATGAGAATCTCATAATTGCCCTAATATTATTTTTTATAGCTGAGAGATTGCTTAAAGTTCCTAAGTGTACTTTCCAATTTAAGGTCTCACTAAAGTTAATTCCCTAGATATTTAAATGAGGCTGCATTGCTCATATAGGAATTCCCTTGTATAGATCCAGGAGTGTTTTTTTTGGTTTTCCTAAATACCATAGCCTTTGTTTTGATATAATTGATGGAAAGTGCTTCCTCCTTGCAGTATTCACCCAAACTTTATTGAGCAGTCTTTTTTTTAATCCCAATGGGTTTGGCGAGAAATTAGGACCATGTCATCTGCGTACAATAGGATGGAAATTTTCCTGTTGAGTTAATAGAGGGGGGCTATGTATTCTGGTCCTGATATTAACCTTTGTACAATGCTTCGATTTATATAGAGATTAAAAAAGAGTAGTGGAGCTAGGACAGCCTGTGCTTTTACACCTCGTTTAATTGATATTTTTGTTTGTTAGAGGAGCCCATCATACCAACTCTAATCCCTAGCCCTGGGTGTCTGTGTTGTAATTCACAGAAGAAGGAATAACAAGCGTTGAGTCGAGTTTTAATTTCTCTAGTTTTTTGACCAGGAGTCTGTTTCTGTCGAATTGAATCAAAAGCCAAGTGGCCAAAAGATCTACAAAGCCACATATATAAAGGCTCTGGTAGGGCTTTCTATTCCTGAAAATGCCAGATTGTAAAGGCTTTGACAGTGGTCAATGGTAGATTGTCCTCTTTTAAAACCTGCTTGATGTGGATATATTAGATGGTTGTCTATAACCCAATCTTCTAATTTTTGATATAAAAATTTGCCATAGATTTTTGAGGCCGTATTTAATAAGCTTACTGGTCGACAGTTCTTTGGATCGGTTTTGTCACCTTTTTTGTGGATTGGAATCACTATACTTAATTTCCAGCCTTTGGGGAAGATACCAAATTTGTTAATGTAAGTAAATACCTTGGCTAACACTGGAGTGTACGAAAAGGGGATGCAGAAGAGCTTCAGCACAAGCTGCAGTTGTTGAGCAGATACAGGGTACTGGGGAGCGAGTGCAAAGTCAGTGTTTGGTACCTGGCAGTGCTTGGACGGTTGACTCTTGCCATGCCTGAAGGTGCAGTATTGGAGAGAGAAGCCCAACCACTGCTATAGAGCCAAATAGGCAGTCCTGAGGCTGGTTTCCACTTCCTAGAAATTTTATTTGCTATACTTTGTCCTTTATCTCTAAAGTTAAGCAGTGTTTCTAGGAGAATTGTTTCTAGTAATCTCTGCCAATTAAAGATTCTTTGTTGATTGACTGACTAAGAATAAATCTTCCTGCATTTAAAGTGACACCATTTCACCCAAAGCAGAGAAAGGAGCTTGTTTTCAGAAAGTAATGAAAAAAACAAGGAAAAAACATCCTCCTTTTGGAACTAATACAACTTTAGGTAAGAATGTAATGCATGAATTGTCATCCAAGGTAGATATAATGTCTACAACTGTGCTGGGTGCTAATACTGAAGTGGGGAAAATAGATGGAGAAATGAATAAAATTAAGCAGAAAATGAATACAATTGCTTCATTGGTGGAGGGAATGAACACAATTGGGGAGGAGTTTAAAACTATAAACAAAAGAATGGATACTTTAGCGGTGAAGATTACTGTTAATGGAGAAGGAGGAGTAGAAGAAAGGACAAGACTTATTGTTCTTGGAGATTAAACAGAAGGGAATACTTTTGTGATTTAGAGGCATAGATTGAATGGATAATGAACAATTATGGAAAGAATAGTTGTGATACTTGTAAAATTTTGGGGAAAATCAATTGAGGATGTAGATGCTGAAATAGATGAAATACACAGAGTTAATTCAAGAATAGCTAAAGAAAGAAAACTGCCTGGAGATGTAATTTTTCTGAGAAAATCCTTCAGAAATTATATTTTGCATAGTCATTATGAACATAAATTAAGAATTAATGACAAAGGTGAAAATTATGAAAGAGGTTCCAAACAAATTACTAAAAACAAGGAAGTAATATGCTGAATTAGCACAAACATTAAGGAGGAATAATGTTTATTATAAATGGGAAATACTTGAGGGCATGCCTTTTCAGTATAAAGGGACCAGAAAGAGAATTCAAAGCTTAGCTAACACAAATGAATTTCTTAAAAAATATAGGAGGGAGCTGAAATAATTTTACTGGTTTAATTGATTTATTTGTTTATTTTTATCTCTCTCTTCTGTTCTCTTCCTTTAGTTTTTAAGCATGTATAAATCTTTGAGTTGTCTAACTTGGAATGTGAATGGAATGAACTATTCCATAAAGAGGAAGAAGGTTTTTGGTGACATGATTAAGGTCATTCAAATTTGTTGCCTCCAAGAAACTCATATAATACAAAAAGATTCTAGATTTTGGATAAATAAGAAACTGGGAAATGAATTTATATCTGCAAGAAAATTAAAGGAAAATGTGGTGTTGCACTTTATGTTAAGGGAAATTTAGAATCAGTCTTGAAGTATACAGATGAAGGTGGACGATTTTCATTGGTAGAAATTAAGTTACAATCTATTAAAATGCTCTTGATTGGTGTTTATGCACCAAACAATGGCAAAATGTTGTTAATCAGTTGTTAAATAAAATTTCTTAAATGGATTATGTTAATTGTATTTTGCTTGGTGATTTAAATGGGATTACATAACCAAAATTAGATAAAAATAGAAGTAAAGATTTGGGCCGTTTCCGCACGAATGCAGAAACAGCCGGGTCGCACGAATGCAGAAACGCATGGACGGTCCTGGAAACAGCCGGGCAGCCGGCGCCGCGGAGCGCCGGCGCCTGGCCGACCCGGCATGTCCCCAGGCCTCCGGCACGTCGCCGAGGCCTGGGGACACGCCCCCCTAGCCCTGCGCACCTGCTCCAGCAGCGCAGGGCAGGGGGGCGTGTCCCCGGGCCTCGGCGATGCACCGGAGGCCTGGGGACAAGGTAAGTGCCAGGAGGGAGTGGGGGGGGGAGGCCGTCTCCAGGCCGCCATTAAATGCCTGTGCGGAAACGGCCCTTGAGAAGCATAGTGAAAATCAAAAGCTTGCTAAAACTCTTTCTGACCTAGTGGAAAATCTAAGTCTTACAGATATTTGGAGATATGTTCATGGCTCATAAAATAATTATGGAAACTCTGGAAAGAGATTAAAAAGACTTGAAAATTGGGAAAGATTAAATTTACCGTTACTTGGTAAAATTGGAGCTATAAAAATGAATCTATTACCTAGGTTCTTACATTTGTTTCAGTGTATATCAATAATAAAATCAGATGGTCCTTTTAAAAATTGTCAAAGCAATCTCCACAAATTCCTCTGGGGAGGTAGAAAACCCAGAATTAAATATATGACCAAAGTAAGAAATAAAGGGGGATTAGCTCTTCCAAATCTGAAACTTTATTTTGAAGCAGCATGTTTAATGTGGCTCAAAGAATTGTTCTCATTAACTAACTCAAGATTACTAACCCTGGAGGCAGAAGGACTAAGATTTTGATGGCATGCATACTTAGGGTACAATAAGGTAACCGCAAATAAACATTTTTTAAATCACTCTAGAACATTTCCGCTATTCAGTATCTGGAAAAAATACAAAATAAAACTTTATTTGTATTTACCAATGTGAGCCTCTCCTCATGAAGCACTGTTGGGAAGATGTAATAGAGTTGGGAGATGGATTACATACTCAGATATCTTGTTAAAAACTAATGATAGAGGTCAAATAATATATGAAATGAAATCTCTTCAAAAATTGAATACAGAGGGCTTGAAAATAAATTGATGGTTTTACTCGCAACTGAGGAACTGCTATTTAAAGAATAGAGTAAATTTCAGGCAGATAGGTGAACTAGATAGATTTGAAAAAACTTCTCTTAAAATCAGATAAATCTCTAATTGGGGATATGTACAAATTATGTCTCGATTTAGACCAAGAAATGGACTATATTAAAGAATACATGATAAAATGGACTAGAGACCTAGGCCATAAAATTATGTTAGACTCATGGGAATATCTTTGGAAAAATACTGTTAGCTTCACTAAAAGTAATTATATAAAGGAAAACTATTATAAAATGTGACTAAGATGGCATATTACACCTGATAAGCTGGCCAAGATTTAGAATTGTTCCAATAGATGTTGGAAATGTGATATGTGGCTCCTTTTATCAATAATGGTGGCTATTAAAATTATCTGTAAACCGGACTGGTATTTATTAGGGTTGGTCAACAAAGGACTGGAGGAAAATCGAAGTAAACTATTCCAGTATCTTCTTACTGCAGCCAGGTTAGTTTGGGCTAAGAATTGGAAACTTAATAAATATCCAACTCGATTGGAATGGCAAATACAAAGTTATGGAAATATGTGGACGATTTTCGTTATGAAAATATGTGATCTGACACAACTTGAAGGGACTATAGAATTTCAAAAGGAATGGCAAACTTTGTTTAACTATATACAGACTGTATTGATATAAACTTCAATCCATATATAGCAGTAGAGATAGTTGGAAGCAATCTGTCCTGAAGTATTACATTGGAATTTTGAGTATTGATATTGATGAGTCTTTTTATCTTATTTTTCTTTTTTTATATACATTATCAAGATGTTATAGTGTTTTGTTTTCTTATAAATGTATTCTTATTACATTTTTCAATTCTCTCAATAAAAGAATTTTAAAAAACCAAGACCATTTAGAAATACCTAAGGCTCATTCCGCACATGCAAAATAATGCACTTTCAAACTGCTTTCAGTGCTCTTTGAAGCTGTGCGGAATAGCAAAATCCATTTGCAAACAGTTGTGAAAGTGGTTTGAAAACACATTATTTTGCGTGTGTGGAAGGGGCCTAAGATTCAAGGAGCTAAAAGAAAATGCAGGGAATTGGTATAAGAGTTTATTCCCTTACACATTTCTTTAGCAGTAATCAAGACATGTTGGGATTGTACACACTCTTTAAGTGGATTTCTCCCATCCCTTCAAAACCACTGTTAGAGGTGATATCTATTAATGTTTGCAGCAATCTAAGCTGATAAACTGGTAATGACTTCCTGAAGCTATAAACTGGAACTCACAATAATTTAGGCTAATTAACCATCTTGTTTCTGTAATCACTGGTGCTATATACTTTTGGAGGTGGCAAATTCTTTTCAAAATGAATTAGTAGTTGAGTGGAATGTGTGAGAACTCCTGCCATGTTATTTCTGCTGTAACACAATCATGCTGTTGTATAGAATGATGGTGTTTGTCACCATTTAAAAGCATAATAGAAATACATGATTTTGGTAGGCTTCTTTTCAGGACCAGTGCACATGTGGGGCTGTCCTGGACAGTGAGGAGAGTCCATGTATGATTGCACAAATCAACCCTAAAAAAGACTAAACTGGGGCTATTGTACTTTGGTCACATGACAAGGAGAAAAGAGTCACTCAAAAAGACTATAATACTAGGAAAAGTTGAAAGCAGCTGAAAAAGAGGAAAACTCAACGTGAGATGGATTGATTTGATAGAAGAAGGCATAGCCTATATAGTTTGCAAGGCCGGGTGATGATAGGCTGGTGATGATGAGATGTTTTCAGGACATTGATTCATAGGATTGCCATGAGTCAGAAGTGAGTTAAAGTAATAGAATCATAAAGTTGGAAGAGACCACAAGGGTCATCAAGTCCAACCCCCTGCCATGCAGGAACACACAATCAAAGCACTGCCAACATATGTTAATCCAGCCTCTGTTAAAAAACCTCCAAAGGAGACTCCACCACTCTTCAAGGCAATGAATTCTACTGTCGAACAGCCCTTACAGTCAGAAAGTTCTTCCTAATGTTTAGGTGGAATCTCTTCTCCTGCATCTTGAATCCATTACTCCATGTCCTAGTCACTGAGGCAACAGAAAACAAGCTTGCTCCTTCGATATAGCATCCCTTCAAATATTTAAACATAGCTATCATATCCCCCTTAACCTTTGCTTCTCCAGACTAAACATCCCCAGCTCCCTAAGTCTCTCTTTGTAGGGCTTGAAGTGTAAATACGCATGTATTGGAACATGCATCCAGAATCAGATATGGGAACTGTGAAACATTTCTGGTAAACCATTTCATCTCCAAACAATATTATTTTTTCTGGCATAAGTAAAAATTTCAATAAATAAACAAGTGAACATCCAGTGGAGACTACTGCAGATGGAATCTTATTACATTCACAGACTCAAAAGTGTTGAACCCCTTGAACTCAGTCTAAATTTGAACTTATCCCTAAATCTTTAAGTTGCTGTAAGGCCCTTTCTGCATATACAGAATAATGCACTTTCAATCCACTTTGCAGCCAGATTTTATTGTGCAGAATAGCAAAATGCACTTGCAATCCATTGTGAAAGTGGGTTGAAGTTAGCATGCTAGGTTCTTGGACTTTTCAAGAACATAAGTGGGTGAACACTGTTGATTTGTAAAGCAATACTGGCCCAGGATGGTAATTCTAATTATTAAATTTTCTAGGTATAGTTGATTTCTATGTTTTGAATGTTGTTAATAATAGCTACCAGTACTGAAAAACACTAGAATCAAGACAATGACTAATGAACACCACCCAGATGAAAGATGTCTCAAGGCAATAAGCAGTCAAAGAAGAAGAAGAAGAGTTTGGATTTATATCCCCCCTTTCTCTCCTGCAGGAGACTCAAAGAAGCTGACAATCTCCTTGCCTTTCCCCCCTCACAACAAACACCCTGTGAGGTAGGTGGCACTGAGAGAGCTCTGAAGAACTGTGACTAGCCCAAGGTCACCCAGCTGGCATGTGTTGGAGTGTACAGGCTAATCTGAATTCTCCAGATAAGCCTCCACAGCTCAGGCGGCAGAGCGGGGAATCAAACCCGGTTTTTCCAGACTAGAGTACACCTGCTCTTAACCTCCTATGCCATTGGTGCTCCCTAGGGGATACCACCCAGAACACCACCCACCACTCCTAGGCAGTAAGCAATCAAATGAATCAAAAGGCCGTGCTATGGAGATGTCCTCAAAAGGCTATACAATGCAGATGCCCTCACTATTGATTATGCTATCTTCATGGTTACTCATATGCTAAATGGGTGGATTCTACCCAACGCATTCAAATCAAGCTTGCAAATTGTTATTTCTCCCACCCTGGACATTCCACAGGTATATATACTCCACTTTTTTAATTACATCAGATCCTCTGAAGATGCTAGCCACAGATGCAGGCAAAACATCAGGAGAAAATGCTACTAGAACATGGCCATACACCCCGGAAACCACTCAACACCCCAGTGATTTTGCCCATGAAAGCCTTTGAAAATACAGTCTTATTTTCATTTTGCTTAAATGTTGCATTGTACTGCAAAAGATCTATCCCAGGGGTCTGCAACCTGCGGCTCTCCAGATGTTCATGGACTACAATTCCCATCAGCCCATGCCAGCAGTTTGTGGTTGAAAAGCAATTTTCTTTAAAATCTGTAAGTGTTAATTTTATGTAGTTGGATATTTACATGGTACACACTTTCAGAAATGAACTATGACAGAATTTTTTCTGCTTTTTATTGTAGAGATTTTGATTAATATTAAATCATTAAGCAGTATTTCTGTCAATTTCCTTTAAGCCTGAGAAGAACACGATGCAAGCATAGCTGGAATTTGCAAGCTTGGGCCGTTTCCGCACGGGCAAAATATGACGTCGTCGCAACGGAAAAAGAAGCGTCAGAGCGAGTTATGCCTTGCTTGTATGCAGGAGGAGTCTTGCCAGTCGGCGCCCGTCAGCAGCTAAACCCGGCGAGCGGTGTATTCAGAAAGCGCGCAAAAAACCACTCTTTTCCCATGTAGCCTTCGGCCTTTTCGATGCGAACGCCATGCCGGGCTATGCGTCAAAATGTCCGGGCCTGCGGCCATAAGTCATGAAGCGCCCAGCGTCGCGAGACGCCCGCTTCGCCCAGCGCTTCCGTGCGAACCGTCACATTTCTGCGGGGCTGCGGACGCCCGCAGCTCCGCCTGTCTGTGTGAACGCTTTTTTTGGGATGCGTCGCAATTTGCGACGTCATCGCGTCGCTGCTTTTGGCCGTGCGGAAACGGCCTAGGAGAGGCATTTTGTAAGCTAACTCACATAGAGGAATTTCTTAGTGATTGTTTACAGTGATTACAGTATTTTCTGTTACATTTCAGCACAAATGGTGCTATTTGTGTTTAGATTGTGAGAGTATTTTGTGCTTAGGTTTTGCTTTCAGTGTTCATATTGAATGTATGTCACTTTAATTTTCTTAAGGACAATCAGTGCCAGACTGTATTTCTTTAGGACTGTTTGATTGTTTGGTTTGTTAAGTACTGCGCTAGGTAACACTTCCATTGGGAGAGTTTATTTAAGCATCTTTATTTAAATATTTAAACAATGTGGGTTGCTTCGCATGGAGGCACGTCTTTTTTTTTTTAACTTATCTCCCTCCATAGTGTAGCTATGCGGGGCAGGCAGGAATGGATCCTCACAGCTATGCTGACATCTCGTGTTGTGTGGAAATTTATTTATTCATTTTATTCAGTTTATATCTCACCCTCCCCAGCTATGCTGGGCTTAGGGTGGCTTCCAGCAACATACATCAGAATGTAAAAATATATTATATATACTGGTTGTGGTGGGCAAAAATCCCTGAAAATTGCCACTGAAAATATTTGAATCATACATGTTATAAAGCACATTCTAGACAATTGGTGCACTTTCAGGTCCCTTCCGCACAGGCCAATAAACATGGGTGTAGGATGGTAAAAAAAACATTTTGGGAGAGGGGAACGTCACACAGATCCCGCCCCTAAAATGAGTCTGCCCTGTGTTATTTTCCCCAAATCATGTTTTTTTAGTATCGCGCTAGTAGTGAGTCTTTTCAAAAATCCTGGGTTGCAGCTGCTCACGAATGAACACGAATGAACACTGATGACACTCAGCTCATTCTGTCGATGGAGGGGGGAGCGGTCGCCGCCCCAGCGGCTCTACAGCATTGTTTGGAGGCGGTTGCTGGTTGGTTGCGACAGAGCAGGTTAAAACTGAATCCATCGAAGACGGAGATTCTTTGGCTTGGCCACGGGGGGGGGGAGGTTGGGAATTATGCGGCCTGGGACCTCTGTACCTTCGGGACCGCATTACCCCATATGTCCCTACTCGGCCTCTGTGCTCAGCAGAGGCCAATTTGATGGTGGTCCCCGGCCCCTCAATGATACGACTGGCCTCCAATGATACGGCTGGCCCCTCAATGATACAGCTGGCCCCTCAATGATACGGCTGGCCTCCACGCAGACCAGGGCTTTTATGGCCCTGGCCCCAGCCTGGTGGAACACTCTTCCTCCAGCTGTCCGGGCCCTGCGGGACCTTGGTGAATTCCGCAGGGCCTGCAAGACAGAGTTGTTCCACTGGGCCTTTGGAGTAACCAGCCGTTGATGGTGCCCCCCCTCCCATCTTTGTTTGTTTACATCTTTTATTGATGGAGTCAGCAGTCTTCCCATTTAGGGAGGGTTTTAAAAATGGGTTTGCTGGGCGCCCGATTTGATTTTAAACTTTTATTAACCCCTGTTTTAAATGGGGAGCTAGTAATTTATTTATATTGGATCTTAATTGTTTAGTTTTGATTGTACTTAGTCGACTTGTGATTCAACTTTGTTGTACGCCGCCCAGAGCCCTTCGAGGATAGGGCGGGTTATAAAACTAAACAATAAATAAATAAATAAATAAACAGCAGGGCAGGAGGAACTTAATTCAGCTCCCTATTCCTTAAAAAAAACTTTTTGCCACTTACACCTGCCTAGCTACACAGGTGTAGATAGTCGTATCATGAGACATCAGCATGGCTGTGGGGGTAATTTGTGCATGCCTGCATAGCTACGCATTGGTGGGAAGTAAATAAAAAAAGAAATGTGTCTCCATGAGAAGGTGCAACAGCAACCCGGATAGTTTCCGTGGGCTCCAGTCGCTGCCTGCACAGATGCATGTGAACATAAAAGTAGGAAAACAGGTTTCTTTATCCTGACTGCAACCAGTTATACATTTGCTGTGTGTAAGGGCCTCAGTAAGCCCTGCTTTGAAGAACAAAGCTGCTATATGAGACCATGCAAGGAAAGTCATTCAGAAGAGCCCAACTGAACTTTTTTAGGCCGAATGTTCATTTAGAGAGAAATCCCAAACTGGTTTATGTAGAAATAAGTACAATTTTATTCAATTGGATTCACTACTAGGAAAATGACTTTTTGATTGCATTATAAGTGCCTCACAGGTGTTCCTAGGCAGGGTATTCTGCTGGTAGTCACAGCTGTCTCTTGTAGCCACCCATATAACTTCTAATGGTGCAGTCACCTGCAACTGGAACTGCTAGGTCTCTTGCTATAGCAGGGAATTTCTTGTGGATAGCCTCTGACCCACACCAACGTTCTATAGGGTAGGGGGATAAATTATGAAAAAAAATTCAGTGTTGCAGCTACACTGTGGCATGACTTCTGGGTCAAACCTATAATGGACCTCATTGTGCCAGCATAACAGTGCAGGATTCAGTGGAAACTCCATGCTAAAACCATAGAGTTTGGGTGAATCCCAGAGTATCATGGTGATCTGATGACATCCCTTCTGGATTCACCCCAGAAATGATATCACAGCATTTCCATGACCCACCCCATGTCCTCCCTCCCCGAGTTTCCTTTCAGCTGACAATGTTACTTGGAGCCAGTAGGTCTTCAGCAGCCAGTGAAGAAAGCCAGTTAGAAGTACATACCCTTTCTTTCATTGGGCTACCATATTAAAATTGTCATAATTCTCTTCAGAGGTAGTCTCACATATGGATCCATTGCATATCAAGTCAGACTTTTGATACATCTGACTTGATAAATAGCAGTAAGTTTCCAGGGTCTCAGGGAACAACACATGATCCTATGATTCTTTAGTTAGAAAAGGAAGGGATTAAAACAGATTTCCTGTATGCAAGTCAGTAAGCCACAGCCTTTCTCCACATTACAATAAATCAGCTTGTAAGTTATTGAGTTCTTATTTGTAATTCTAGTTGCAAATGTGGCCTACTTAAGTGCTTACTGTTTCTCAAAACAAGAGTCTTTGTGCAGGTTATTTTTTCCCAGTTTCACTGGCCTTGAGAAAAAAAATCATTCAATTCATTTTTGGGGAAGTTATACCTAGTCTTCATCTAATCTTTACTTCTCCTTTTCCCAAACCTCTTTTCTTTATTTTTCTCCCCTGGCAAGACAACTTGTCATGTTCTAGCATTCATAGATGACATAGGAAATAGAAGGAAAAATATACCCTCTAGTAAAGAACCTCAGCATTACTGCGTGGGTAGGATTAATCACAAGTTGTAATTATAGCTCTATATGAAACTCTTATAAAATGCATTTCAGACTTTCTTGCTGAACAGAGCACACCAGAACAAATTTTAGGAAAATGAAATAAAAGCAAAGCAAATTCTACCTTTGCAGCAATAATAATCTCCTGAGTTTCTGAGATCTTTCAACCCATTCCTTTTCTTTCCTTTTATAACAACTTAAAACTAGAGTAATGCATCCTGTATAGTGTGGAGGCAGAACATATCACCACAGGAAATCATAAAATAAAGAGTTTGGTTGTTCGGCCTTCTGCTTTTATGCTCTAAGTAGTAGAGTGGAGTAGGGTGGAGGGTCTCTCACAAAGAATTGACTGTTCCCCAGTTAGCATTAATAGCAAACTCAAAGCCAAGAGCAAATGGCTTGTATTCTGACCCGTATTGGATGAAGGTCAACTCCTATTGTAAAATGTCACGGATGTTCCAGAAAAGCTGGGTGTAAACATCTCCACAAACAGGTCCAGTTCAATCTCCAGCTCTTACCTCTTCAACATGGTGCCATGTCACATTTAAATGTGGATAACAGAGACAACAGTGTAGTAAAGTGAGACTTACAGCATATATACTTGGGTATATTGAAACACTATGCATATTGGGTGCTGTGTGGTTTCCGGGCTGTATGGCCGTGTTCTAGCAGCATTCTCTCCTGACGTTTCGCCTGCATCTGTGGCTGGCATCTTCAGAGGATCCTCTGAAGATGCCAGCCACAGATCTGGCTAACGTACTCTTTAAATTCAGCATCACTTCCCCAACTAAATACTGACAATCCACAACCTGTATTCCGACAGTGGCCGACAATACTATGCATATTTCAAGAGCATTTCTTGTGGCTAGTTTTCTGTACCATTTGATAGCTCTCACAATCAATATAGGTCAGAATGTACAACCCAAAATACAAGATCCTGGCTGTATAATACAGTACAACTGTGAACAGCTACAATATTTGTGTGAATCAGTAAAATACATAAAGGTGCAGCAAAGCTGGCAAACAACACCAGTCTTTCCCAATAACCAATGAGAAAGTATCTGTGTAGGGAAGTAGTCTTAAGTGCATTGTTACTAAAGAATCCAACCGAAGAGAATCTAGAAGGAGTTCTCAGGTATGTACTCATTGTTGTAGAGTCAAGGTCCAGTAAGTGTGAAGCACTTCTTCAGCAAGTGTGTATCACTGTCCCATTTCTAATCCTGGAACAATCATATGAGTTCAAATACACTTTGCCAAAGTGTGTTCCATTTCTGGAAAGCTAACATGCACAACATTTGGATTGACTATCAATACAGGTCAAACAATTAGTGAAAGAGTTTTGTGTGGCCCATAAACCTTCTCAAACCATAATTTGATTGCACACTGCAAGTGCATACTTTAACCAAATTTTTATCAAGTGTTCTAAACTTGACTGCAAATATGTTGTGCAACTGTATTTTATATTCATGTCTTCAATTATTTTGCAGTGCATTTCTTTGTACATTTGATGCTCCACAATGCCTTGCCCCATGATTGGCTGCTGATTCTTATTGATATTTATTTTCATTTACTGGAATGATGAATTCCACAGGTCTAGTAGCAGACTATTGAGATCAGTTCCCTTGGAGAAAATAGATATTTCAAAGGGTGAGCTTTATCACATCGTACTTTATTAAGGTTCTTGTCCACCCCGGCTCCACCTCGGTCCGCCCATGGGTCCATCCCCAAATTGACAGGGGAGACCTGACAATACTAATATCACTTGCACAAAGTTTGGAAGTCACCAGATGAAAAGAGTTAACTATAACCATGGTTTGATTATTGTTCTTCTCCCTAACTGATTTTCCAGACCAGGGAAAAAAAACCTAGCACACAATGTCAAAACCCATCACTTTTAAAATGATGCATTCTCTGTCCCTGACTTTGGGACACAAATAATTTTGTTAGCAATCCAACACATTTTGATCATGCTCAGCAATGGCCATCCACTAGCTAGTCCATATGGTAACAACATCCTCAACTCAAACACTTGAAACCGGTCTCATTTACATTGTGCATATCAACATTTTGAGAAGTCAGGAGATTAACCTGAGAAGAGAAAAGCAGGCATTATGAACAGGGGAAGTTCAATTTTTAATTTTATATTTTTGCTATTTGCAAAGAACAAGGCATCCCTAGTTTTATTTAATTCAAAGCCCTTGAGGTGTCATGTGAAAGTTAGGAGTGTCCCTGTCTACAAATCATGAGCCTAATTTCAAAAAAAGGTGGACTAAATCACCAAGGTGCATTCTTAAAAGGTAGTATCTTTCTGACCATCAGGGTGGATATTAAAATAAGGGGTGACTGTCACTACTATATACCATTTACACACTCTGTTACAAGTGGCTGGCCAGTGCTGTGAGACAGAATGGTGAGATGTGAGCCAACATCATGGTTTTCATGTTCTGATATTCCAGATGGTCACTGCTTTAATGGAAATCCAATGAGTCCCAATACTCTTAGGCCATTTTTGCACTTGTGGACCCCTTGGCATTGAGCATACATTCCCTTTGGGTTAAATTCTTCATACCTACCCTTCCTCAAACTTATAGCACTTCAGGTCAGAGAATCTCCACAGTTTCCAAAACCTCTGAAAGCACAACTTTTCCTCTCCCTTCACAGGGAAAGGGAAGGAGATAGCATGTATTTGGCTTGCATTGAGTTTTCTTGCTGCTCCCTGCCTCTCCTGCCCAATCAATAGAATTTCCTCCCGCTCTTTGGAGCAGCAATTCAGAGTGATCAGAACAACTTGGTTTTTTTTTAAAAAAAATTAACACTGACAGTCTATTTCTAGAGCTATACACCAGTGAAATCTACATGAAATATACAGGGTCTAACAAAATACTACTAGACCTAGGATAGCATGCGTGCACACACACACACACACACACACACACACACACACACACACACACACACACACACACACACACACACACACACACACACACACAGAGTGGCAGAAGAGAGGGACCTCCCCAGCTTGCATAGAAAGAATGGGTAGGTAAAATAGCAGCTGGACTGGGCTGAGAACACTTTGTAGCAGGAGAATCTTTTTGAACAAAAAAAGCAGGAAAAAACTATTGGAAAGCTGACAGTCATGGGGCAAGCACTGCATGAATAAAGGGCACATGACACCTCAAGCATATTTGTACTCTGCAACCATTTTCAAACTGTACATTCCTTCACGTTTTTACATTTACACTTGGCAAATCTGAGGTGTGCAAATAAAAAATGTAATGACCACGATCTAAATCCATTGTTAAATAATAATGCTGATTCCAAACAGACCCACAAAAGTACTTCTTGACTAAGTGACACAGGACATAGGGTTCAATCCACCAGAGTGTATTCATGGACAGGAAGATTTCTGACAACAAAACCTGATTTTTCCACTCCCCACATTCAGTGCAGCCAGGAGCAGTGTTTCTGGAGATATTTGGGGCTGCAAGGGGAAGCAAGACAGTTGTGCTCTCAGAATCAAAACCCTTCCATCTGTAGAAACCTTCCTGACGATCCAAACCACAGTAGCTTCTATCCCATCATTGCACTCAGCAGCTCCTTCCATTAGAGAAAGCCTCTTTGGGCTTCAGAAAGACTTCATGCTGTGCCCAGTGAAGCAGTAAGACATAGGCCCAGGCCAGGGATGCCCTCTCATTTAAATGATTTTTAAAAGAGATTTTATCCTTATATGAAAGAACAGTCCATTAGTAGCTGAGTAGAATTTCCATCTTCCACTGCATTGCTGGGAGGGCAGCAGCAAAAGGGGACTTTGGCCTCTGTGCCTCCACTTCTGGGACATCTGAAAAGCCATGGTGAGAAATGGGTGGACGGAGTCAGCAAACCACTGGTCTGACCCAGCAGGGGTGCTTCTTATGTTCTCCATTGATTGAATTTAACCTGAGAACCTTTATGATGTATAGTGACCATGTGTGTAAACACTTTCCTTTTCAGTCCCTCCAAAGATGCTTCCAGGTGTTTCCCACTCAGTTTAATTGCACTGAGTCAGGGGCATTATCTACAGAGGTCTAGGATTGCACAGGCAAGTGAAGAAAAGGCACTAAACACTGGGAACGTTTCATAAAGCCATCGGGATGATGTCTTAATTTGTTAAAATTACATTTCCACAGCCCAAAGCAATTTAAAGGACGATTTACTTTGGAGGTTGGCAAATGAAAAGGAAAACTATTTCTAAGGTTAACATCCACATGGGGTGGGAGAGCTTTGTATATGTGCATCTGCATGCTCCTGTAGATTTCTATGGTCTCCACCACAATATTTTTACAAACAAATATAATCCGAAACAGATTATGGGGGAATCTATCAGAAAAATAAACAGAGCATGTCTCGCCTGACTTCTTGGTGTCTGTGCATTGGACAGCTGTGCAGGGCAGGCTATTGATTTGTGTGTGTGTGTGTGTGTGTGTGTGTGTGTGTGTGTGTGATTTCATACAGTTGTGTTTTTGTCTGGTTCAATCAATGCAGGTCTTGTTCCTTATGCTCCCGTTGGTTTTCTCTCTCCCTTGAAGAGTCTCAGGCGCCAATCACTAGCTAGGTGGCAGGCAGCCACAGTGAGGCGAGGTGGAAAAATTCTCAGGGTTGATAAACAGGCTAGTGTTTAAGGCTGATATGCAACAGCACTAGCACTCGAGGCAAATTTATCTTCAGAATGCCGAATTAGCTATGTCTCTGCCATTTGGTTACAAGTAAAATATAGAAAACGCTTAAAATGTGTTTATATGAATCCAGATTGAATTCAATTATACTTATAGTTAAGGCCAGTTCTCATACATGGAATTAACGTAGCTCTTACCCAAGGTGCTTGTCTGAAGGGTGGCATTTTAAGTAGAAGTGATTTTGTCGAAGGCTTTTGTGGCTGGAATCAATTGGCTGTTGTGAGTTTTCCAGGCAGTGTGGCCATGGACTGGTAGTTTTTGCTCCTAATGTTTTGCCTGCATCTATGACTGGCATCTTCAGAGGCATGTCATGCACTGTGACATGGCTCTGAAGATGTCAGCAATAGATGAGGGCAAAACACCGCAAACAAAATTCACCAGACCATGACCACGTAGCCCAGAAAACCCAGAGCAGTTAGAAGAGATTTCACTTTACAACTATAGTTGGATGTTATTTCATCCTTTCTGTACTCATTCAATAATTTTGTCTGTTTAGCATTCTATATCTCATGAATGTTCCACTGAAAGATATAGTGAACCTTTAGTGTGCATGTGAAGGCACTGTTTTTATATAGGCTCAGACTAAGGTGACCAGACGTCCCGCTTTTGGTGGGACAATCCCGCCTTAAACCAATCTGTCCCATGTCCAGTGGGGGTTTTTAATTGTCCCGATTTTGCAGCCTACCAGAGCTCCCCTTTTCACACCCTGTCACAGGAGGAAACAGGGGCGCTTAAAAGCCAGTAATGGCAACCTTCGGCCTTGCGATGGCCGCAGGGGCGCTTTACTACCTTTGAGGCTCCGCCCGGTTTACTACATCCCTGTCACAGGGTGCAGGGAAGCGAGGAGCACCCCAAAAGGCGAATGCACTCCTGTGGCTTCAACAGCTTGCGCAGCATCTTTATCCCATCCCGGTTTTAAAAGGTGACAATCTGGTCACCTTAGCTCAGACATATTTGGTGCACATTAAATTTTATACTTATTTGTTTAGTTATAGACTCGTAAGGTACTTTTCTCTCCAATGTTATCTAAATAACAACAGTCCCATCAAGTAAATTCAACTGAGAGAAACTGACTGGCCTAAGGTCAACTACTGAGCTTTCAAGGCCTAGTGGGGATTTAAACCTGATGATACCAGATTCTAGTCTAACATTCTGTCCACTTCCCCATGCAGGTTCTTCCAAAGTACCCTTCCTTATTACTTCCATAATGACAACTCTTGCTCAGTTGCATGTGCAATATATATCTATAGAAACATATACAAATATCAAAGAGAGGGGAGCAGAAAGTTCCATTGTACCCTATATAATAAATTGATTATTTATAGTAGAGAAATGACATAATTTGGGGTGGGCAGGAACCTCAAAACCTGCCTATTCAAAGGACAACTTTGGTGAATAACTAGCTAGAGCAAGCAAGTACATGTTAACAATCAAGAACTCTTCAAGCCAGCTACAGAGAGAAAAGGAGTCGAGAGTCAAGATTAGGGGAGAAGCATCAGGTGGCAATAATCACTCACAGACTTAACAAGGGCTATTTTACTCACAAAATACAATTGCATGGTAGTCATTTCCCCATGATGTAACCCCACATGCAGGGGTGTAGCTAAATAAAATGGCACCCAGGGCAAGCACTGAAATTATGCCCCCTAGGCTCTGCCGACCCAGCATGGTCTCAACAGTGGGGTAGTGAAATTGAGGGGAGGGTGCCAAGTAAATAAAGGAAGACAGGAAAAAAAGACAGAAAGGAAGACAGAAAGTAAAAAAGAAAAGACAGAAAGAAAAATAAAAAAGAAAGGCAGAAAGACAAAAAGTTTGAAAGAAAGACAGAGACAAGAAAGTCAAAAAGAGAGAAATAAAGAGAGAATGCCAGAATGCCAGAAAGAAAAGCAGAAAGATGGACTCTCCAGCCCACCTCCTAGCCTACTCCCTTTTTCTGCTTCCCTCAGACCATCCGACCCATGGTAACCTCTCCTGCGTTAACCCACTTTTCATTAGAAAGGTCCCCTTTTTTGCAATTCCTGCAGCAATCAGAGGCTACAGCCGAGCCGACTTCTTGACTGTATGTGAAGGAGAGGGGGGGGTCTTACCCCTATCTATGAGGATTAGGTTGGTGTTGGGGGGGAATGAGCTGGTTGCCCAGGAGGGAGGAGCAGAAGCTGGCAGAGGTGGGGCACAGCCTGATTGTCCCATTGGAACCCCCAAGCCCAGGCAAGATGTGTCTTTGTGTTTTTGGAGATCCTATTGCTATTGTCGCTTTCCCCTCGGGCACTTGTTGGGGGCTAAGTGCTGTCTGGCTCGCATCTCAACTTTGGACCTCCCTTCCCATAGGGCTCATGGGCCTCTCACTGACATTCACTCAGGACAAGGCTTTTGGGCAGGAAGGAGTGCAGCATGGTGGGCAAGCTGAGGAGTGAGGCCAGCCAGCCTTGCCCTTAAAACCACTGCCTCAATAGTAACCCCACATGTTGTGAGATATGTATGAATACCCCAGGTCACCCAGTGGGAAGGCCAATCTCAGTGGTGGTGAACCTATGGCACGGGTGCCAGAGGTGGCACTCAGAGCCCTCTATGTGGGCACACGCAAACAGATTGCCCCCCACACACATCTAGGCTGGCCTGAGCTGCTGGGCTCGATTATTAGCATTAAACCTAAGACCTAGTTTTGGGAAAGCAGTTTAGGTAACCCCGTTAAGCACTGTTAAACCCCACTGATTTTTATGCAAAGAACGAAAGGGCAATTCTTTACCTGGGAGTAAGCTCAGTTGCTAGCAATGGGTCTTGTTTCTGAGTAAACCCTGCTAGGGTCATGATTCACCCACTGGAAGAGTTGCACAGTTGCTTCAAAGCAAAGCCACTGACTACCACCAAGCTTACTCCCAAGTAACACACGCCTCGGAGCCAACCATTTTTTATAAACTAAAACCTAAGTATTCAGGTTAAATTGCCATGTTGGCACTTTGCAATAAATAAGTGGGTTTTGGGTTGCAATTTGGGCACTCAGTCTCAAAAAGGTTCGCCATCACTGGCCTATCTCATAAATCTTTTCCATCAGATCAACATCTTGCTAAGAGGGAAGAACATGGGAAATCTATACAAGTATCTACTCCAGTGGTTCTCAACCTTCCTAATGTTGTGACCCTTTAATACAGTTCCTCATGTTGTGGTGACCCCCAATCCTAACATTTATCCATTTTACAGATGGAGATCACTGATGCAGAGAGTCTTAGGTGACCCCTGTGAAAGGGTTGTTCAACCTCCAAAGAGGTCCCAACCCCCAGGTTGAGAACCACTGATCTACTCTGTTACTGTGTTCACACAAATTATATAGTGGTGTGGGATTGCCCTGAGGCTTCCAGTTGGCTATGGGCATCTGTGAAGGTGTTCTGAGAGGTATGCAAAGAGCTGGGAGCAAAGCTGACAGTAACCAGTCACTTTCTGCACACCAGTGTGTGAAGTTTGTACACAGTTATGCAAATCTTGATTCAACAGGGGAGGTCAGAACACTGAAACTATCTCTAAAGCTAATCTCAGTTGCCTTTGGAGAGGCATGTCTTTCAGTGAAGGTAACCTACAAACTATTTTCAATATCTTCACATCAAATATATCATTCAGTGTTAAAAATGTACATTCCAAATTTCTGTCACCCAGTGTGATATTTCTTGTGTCATTAATTTCAATAACAGCAAGATCAGCATCTTTCTAGTGAGCAAAAGTGACAATAAAAACGGATAAAATGAACAGATATTCACATATCTAAGCTGCTCACATATCTCAGGCCCTTTCCGCACAGTGGAAAGGGTGCCTCTCCACCGGCAGAAATTATACCGGTGGAGGGGAGGGGGCCGTTTGCATGGGAGCATGCGAGCGACCCCCGCAGAGGTCAGCACAGAAGAGGCGGCTCTTCTGCGTCCCCCCCCACTCACCTCGTCCTCCAGCGTCGGTCTGGAGGGCTACAGGGACCTGCCCAGGCTGCCCTCAAACCTCCACGGGTCAGAGGGCAGCATGGGTGGGTCTCAGCAGCCCTCCAGACCAACGCTGGAGGCCAGCGATGAATGGGCGAAAAGAAGACTGGGAAAGCGGCAGCAGGTGGTGCAGTTCACACACTGTAGCCTCGATGGGAAGGCAGCGCTTTCCAAAAACCTCCCTCGGGAAGGGGGGTGGAAAGCGGCGCCTTTACGTCGCTCGGGCTGCACAGGACAGTGCTGCTGCATTGCAGCAGCTCTGCTTGTGCGAACAGTTCCCCAGGGACCGGTGTTTTTCCGTCCCTGGGCCGCTGTTTTTGGCCCCGTGCAGAAAGGGTCTCAGCTAGCTTTCTAGGCAACAAAAGAAAAGGGGGAAGAAATTCTTGAATTTGTTACCAGAGAAAACAGGCAACATTTTAAAGCAACTAACCAGATTATTAAAGGCAATTATGAATATACATGTACCCCCATAGGGTCTAGGTTGAAGACAAATAATTACAGTAGATGAACTGGCTTAATGTGGTGGCTAAGCGACTGAGTTGAAATTCACAAAATCTTGTTCAAATCTTGTTTCTGCAATGCACTTACTGTCAGTGCCAGCCTAAACAGAGATGCATTGTGTTTGGCTGTTCTTCACCCCCCCTAGCTTCCTCAGATCAGCTTTTCAGGGCTACTGGGTCCCATAAGAGTGACCTTACTGGTTGTTGTGGACTAGGAGGTCTACATCTAAATTAGGTTCCCAACCTTTTTGAGATTGTGGTCACATTTGGAGTTTTAAGACAATGTCCTGGGCACAAAACCACTGTCACAAAATGGCTGTCATAGGAGGCAGAGCCAGCCTATGTGTAAGGGTGGGGGTTAGTTTCTGCTCCTTCTGCCTGTCCTTGGCGCATTCCTCGTTCTGGGCTTTGTGCCCGGGGTGGTTGTGGCCTTAACCTTGCTGTGGTTATCTTGTGTGTTTGAAGCTTGTTTCTATCCTGTCGTGGGAATTCTGCTGGGACGTTTGGGGGAGGTGGCTGAAGGGTCCGTAAAAGTGACACCTTAAGCCCGGGAAAGTCAGAATCCACATTCCGTGTATTGCGATCATTGAAGCTTATGAAATAAACGAGCTGAACTCAGTTACTTTGTTTCGAGTCCTTTGAGGTTCCTTACACTATGAGGCTCTCTTCCTCTGTGATCACGCTTTCTGTGCTTCCCCTTGTGACCTCCTGGGGTTCAAGGTGGGAGGCGTAGCTGCAATGGGGACATCTGGGGCAGCTCGCCCAGGGCACTGCCACTGCAGTCACATGTCAGGGGCGGGGCGTATCAGGGTGTTTTTTGGGGTGGGAGGGGGTGGGGGTGGGCAGTTCATGCCCTGGGCACAGTTCCCCCTGCCTTTGTCACTGGGGTCAGCCTCATAATGGACAGGAAAGGAGGCTTCTACCTGACTCTCATTGGTCCTGGCAGGAAGATTCCCCAGTGTACATGCGGTCTTTTTCCCCAGCCATCCTTTTCTTGCCTCCCATTAAAGGAAGGTTCCACCCCTTCTGGCCTCCCTAGCCATCCAGAGAAAGGGAAAAAAACTTTATTTTTTTGTCAACTGTCTCCTCCCAAGGCATAATTTTATAAACCTCTACAATGTCCAGTCCCTTAGTTGTCTCTTTTCTAAAGTGAAAAGTCCCAGACTCTTCAATCTTTCCTCAAAAGGAAGGTGTTCCAGCTCTCTAATCATCTTGGCTGACTCTTCTGTACTTTATGCAGCTCTGCAATGTCCTTTTGGAGATATGGTGACCAGAACTGTATACAGCATTCTAAATGAGGCTAAATCATAGATCTATTCAGGGGCATTATAATATCAGCTGTTTTATTTTCAGTCCCTTTCTGAATAATCCCTAGCAGATATTTTACCTTTTTCACCACTGCATGCTTGTCAAGGCATGCCCATAAACACAAAGGCACCATGATGTGCATATCCTAATATTTCACATATTATATATTATAGCAACGGTATAGGTTAAACTACAGTGAATATGCTTTAGAGCAATGAATTATATTTTATAGTATGGAGAAATGGTCATTTAGCATCCAGTCAGCAGAGAACAGGACACTGGGAAGTAAACCAATGCAGCATATAGCGATGAAGACAAACATACAGCAGTCTCTGTGTGAGAAGTATGCACATCAGATAGTGATCCTTGGCATGAGAACTGCAAACACCGTCTTATTTTCATCTATCAAATGCTAGAAAGTCTTTTACTGTAGATGGTGGGTTGTGTACTGAGCAGAATGAGTTAAAAATCAAAGTCTGTTTCTCACGTCAAGCTGACTAGCGAGCTTGAGCCCGGACTGTGTCTTATCTGTTTTTATAAACAGTATGACCTCTTGACAACTACCTTACACTTAGTCCATGGTATGATACAGTATATTTATATAGGGGATCATTAACGGCGCAGCTGAAGTGTAATTGAATGCAGGATTCAATAACAACATCGAACTTAACATACCATCCAGATATAAAATTCCATCTCAATCTTGCTCAGCCTAATTGAGGGCTTTAACCCCCTTCTTGTCCTATCCCCACCACCCCCTCAGAACAAGTCTAATGTTTCAATTGGGGAATGGCAGTGGGGTGGGGTGGGGTGGGGGTGGGAGAACAAGAAGGGGCTCCTTGACAGGTTTATTTTGATAACATTTGTGTCCATTTGGATGAGGATAACATTACATGTGCCTGAGGTTCTCCAGCCAAGCATAAAGTAATGGATCCCAATTTTAGCCGGTATTCCATCATACCCTCTAAAGGGAATAACAGAACAGTGTGGTGAATGGGGCATGTTCCACAGTAGAGAATGTCTTTTTGATAAGTTGGCTGTGTTAAGGAACTGGTCAGCAGGAAAGCCAAGTCCTTCGTAAACATGATAGACAGATTTCTGCTTATGATCAGGCCCACTCTATATATCAATCTGTGTGACCCACAGGAAAAGCTGTGTACAACTGAGCCCCATATTGTACTCAGATACGACATGAAAATGTGAGCTCTGTGGTGAATAAGGTATTACAGATTGATCCCAGATTGCAATGGGTGATTGTGCAATCCGAAGTACAAGATATCTAAGCCCATTGACTTCGATAGGTTTAAAAAGCTGTAGCATCACTTAAGATGGCACTGTCAAGGTAGTTAATATATGACTGTCTCCAGTACTTTATGGCTACTTAATGCTTTTAAAGGGAGGTATACATTGTATAACTTGTATTCACTATTTGTATGCAACCAATGAAAACATTAAAATTGTGTAACTAGGAAACAATTGTACAATTCTACAAGAAAATGGAAAATGCCACAGAAATTAGACTGTGGGTTCAATTTGCACAAGGAATGAGGAAAGCACACATTGACGTTTTCAAATCAAAACAGCAGATAATTTGAAAATATCCAGTCCTAAAAGTTGAATCAAAGTCACCTTAGATGTTAAATTCTTCTACACTTACACAGAGACAACACTGAGTGGAAACAAACCATGTTTCCAAATCATTTCAAATTCCCTTCTAGAAATGTGGGAGGAAATGGTATCTATTGTCTCTACTGTCACTTCGACTTGAGAGGAGGGGAAATTTAGCAAGTAATGAGGTTTTCCTGGTCATGTGGCTCACTTCCTCAGCTATTGTTTGGAGGCATGCAGGAAACCTCTTGGCATCAGTTCTCAAGAAGGCCATAAGGTAATTGTGTCAGCTTTATCACTTCCTGAGCAAATGCTTGTAGGATGTAGATGTACAAACAATAACAGCTTCAGCTAAGCTCCCTTTAGAAGCAGAAGACTAATGAGAGTTTAACATTTTCACTGCTCCTGCAATATAATTAGCTGGCTGGAAATCAGCCAGAAGAAGGGCTAATGGCCAACAGAAAAGGATTGACTAGAGAGCCTATTTGTTTAGTGTTTTATACCTTGGGTGAAGGGGGGGGGGGGTGACGGGAGAGAAATATTTGTTTGCCAGACAATTTTTCCAACAGCACCCTCTCATTCTCAGCCACTGAACATTTTGACACAGAGAACAAAGACTGACTTACTCTTTGAATTGAATCTATTTACGGACATCACAGAGATCTCGATCTGGATTTAGACAGCTCCCTATTGAACAAACCAAAGCCTCCTATCTAGTCTTGTTTAAACACTGAAGCGCTGAAATCTGGCTACAGATCAGTGCTCATTATGGCATGTAGAGAGTGACCACAACAATGCAGAGACCACAGCCCTGGAAAGCAATGAGAGCACAAGCAGTCTTAGTAGGTCAAACCAAGATCTACTGAGTACATGATTTTTTTCCCCACAGTCACTAGAGAAACTTGCAAGCACAGTATGATGGCAGCCCTTCTTCCATGGGGAACAGCTATAGTTGTGCCAGTCGAATGGAAATTGCAACTGTTCTTTCATAATGCTCTTTCATAAGTCCAAACTTTGGATAAGGATGAATACTCAGGGGCCGGCTGGTGTGGTGGCTGGAGCCTGGCCTGCGCCTGTGTGGTAACTCTCACTCATCCCAAAGACCTAGGCCTGCCGCGGGGGAGTGGAGCATGATGGATCACACTGCGGGGGGCAATTTTTCATCCCCACATGACTCACAGGGAACGCCCGGGGCGTTTGTCCCCAGATGTCCCCATTATAGCTATGTCACTGCCTTCCTGTCTTGCTCCTACCTAGCTACTGTGATCTGTGCACACTTAGCTCCAGATTAGACTACCATAACTAGGGTTGGTAAATGGGAAAAAAAATTGGCCCTGGTTTGGATTCGGGCCCAATTCGGATGTATGGGGTCAGATCCCCCCATATCCGAGCCTGGCAGACTCGGATACACCTGAATTTCCGAGATTCTCGGATGCTTTTTTATTTTTTTGCTGTTTTCCCCATTTTGGCCTGCAGGGGGCGCATTTTTAACAATATCGGCATGAAAATTTCAGGGTATCTTTGGAATACTGTTCTGATCATGCACCCCAATGTTGGTGCAGTTTGGTTCAGGGGGGCTTATGTTATGGACCCTCAAAGATAGCCAAAATCAACCATTGTTTCCAATGGGAGCCAATGGAATATAGGGGCTATCTTTGAGGGTCCATAACTTGGCCGCCATGAACCAAACTGCACCAAATTTGGGGTGCATGATCAGAACAGTATTCTAAAGATACCCTGAAGTTCTCATGCCTATACCTTTAAAAATGCGCCCCCTACAGGCACCCCAGGATTTTTGCCCAAGATTCTGTGGTTTGCATTGAATTTTTTCAATTGCTTTCAATGAGGGAATTCCTGGGGTGCCTGCGGGGGCGCATTTTTAAAGGTAAGTGGGGTATCTTTTTTACTGGGGATTGGTTGGGAAACTGGGTGGCAAGGGTGGCATGGGTGGGTGGGTGCTTACACTTGTGTGTGTGTGTGTGTGTGCGCAGGTCAGGGCTTAGAAGTGGGGGCAACTTTTGGGATGGGAAGGGGGTGCTAAGCTTGGCTGGGGGGGCTTGGAATTGTGTCACCCTCCCTTGCCATGCTTGCCACCCCTGTAGCTTCCAAGCCCCGATGTGCACGCACACAGAAGTTGTGTGTGCATGCGGATCGAGGCTTAGAAGCCGGAGGGGCGACTTTGGGAAAGGGGGGGTGTCAAGCGTGGCCAGGGAGGGTAGATTGGTGCTTGGACTTGAGTCCAAGCACCCAGCTACCCTCCCTGGCTACGCTTGACACCCCTCCAGCTTCCAAGCCCCGGTCTGCACGCACACAGAAGTTGTGCGTGCGTGCGGATTGGGGCTTAGAAGCCGGAGGGGCGACTTTGGGAAAGGGGGGGGTGTCAAGCTTGGCCAGGGAGGGTAGATAGGTGCTTGGACTTGAGTCCAAGTACCCATCTACCCTCCCTGGCTACTCTTGACACCCCTCCAGCTTCCAAGCCCCGGTCTGCATGCACACAGAAGTTGTGTGTGTGTGCGGATCGGGGCTTAGAAGCTGGAGGGGTGACTTTGGGAAAGGGGGGGTGTCAAGCGTGGCCAGGGAGAGTAGATGGGTGCTTGGACTTGAGTCCAAGCACCTATCTACCCTCCCTGGCCACTTTTGACACCCCTCCAGCTTCCAAGCCCCGGTCTGCACGCTCCCCGCCTGGCAATCCTTCCGGATGGAAGGAAGCGGTTGGGGAGGCTGCCGCCGCTGGCTGCCGCCTGCAGCTCCCTGCCTCTTTAAAGTCCCCCCCCCGGCTGGCTCGGAAGAGCCACCGCTCGGGGAGAAGGGCCCGATCCGAACCACTGGCGTTCGGATTGCGCAAAGTTTAGAGGGGGCGAGTTCGGACTCTTGGCTGTCTGAATCCCTCCGAACTAGTGGATCTCGGGCCGAACTGCAGTTCAGCCCTATCCAATCCGCCATCTCTAACCATAACTTGGTCTGTGTTGAGCTACCCTCGAGATTGCTCCAGAAACTTCAGATGGTCCAGAATGCAGCGGTGAGGGTTCTTGCAGGAATTTCTTTAAGATCTCATTTTTACCTTGTTCTTCATCAGCTACGCTGGCTACCAGTTGAATACTGGATTAGGTTTAAGGTATTTCTGTTGACTTTTAAAACCCCAAATGACCTGGGACTGCCTCTCCCAATACAACTTACAGAGGGTGTTGCACTTTATTGGAAGCAATCTGCTTGTGGTTGCTAGCCCTACGAGTTTTTTTCAGCCCTGACTAGGTGGAACTCTCTGTCAACTAAGACTTGGGCCCTGCAGGACTTGGCTCAGTTAAACAGGGCCTGTAAGATGGAGATGTTCCACCGGGTCTATGGCTGAGGCAGCAACAGTTACATCATTGCTGGCCTACCTTCCTTTTTCTTACCCTTCCCTATGTATCATTATTTTCTTATTCAGTCTACTGTGGGATTTTAGTTGAGTTAGATTTAGTTCCTGTTGTTGTCTTTAGGTTCCTTCTCAGTTGATCAACTAGGTAGTTTGAAATAAATTGTAATTATAAGGTGCTGGGAGTATTTTAATTGTTGAGGCTTTGAATTAGTCTGTATGAAACAATGTATTTTGTAATGCTTTCATATATTTTTGTTGTTAGCCTTTCCTCTCAATCAAACCTTGATTGAGAGGAGGGCAGGATATAAATCCAATTAAATAAAATAAATGTCTTAGTGACTCTACCTCCCACGGTGGCTATTTTGTGGTTTCACCTACCTCCCTGTGCCATATTTCAAAGGTGCCCACAAGCTATAAAAGTTTGGAGATCTAGAATTGGCAAGAATGCAAATGCATTGAAAGCCATGGCAAACTGTGCATGCTTCAATGCTGGAATTAATTTTTAATAAATCTTCTAAAACAGAATTCCAGGATTTCCCCCCCCCCAAAAGGGGGGGAATCTCATCATCTCTGTTTGACACTCAGTCACAAAACCCATAGAGAAAAATCAGAGGGAGAGATTTAGACTTCAAATGGAAACTAGGGTTGCAAATGTTTATTTTTTGTATCACTTTGCCTTCTTTTGAGATCTTTATTGTTATTGAAATGTATTTGGATTCACTGAAACTCAAATGGAAGTACACATTTATTCTTTGACCCTGACTTACAGTAACCCAACCTCTCCTGAAAATGTTTTTGATAAGCCTGAACATCTGATGACAATTCATATAACAGCCTGTATTGCTTTGTTTTAGGAATGTCAACACATACTTTTGTTTGACAACTTCCCAGTACTTTAAATGTTTCCAGATCAACATTGTCTAACTTCACACTCATGGAAGACAAGAGTCATGATGCCATCACTTTTCACTGTTATGCCCATTCAATTATACCCATTAGTGTGGGATCACACTACTGTCAGCTAGAAAGAACATGCAGGCTTTGGAGCATTGCGTCCCATTTCTTTAAAGTGATTAAAACATTTGTCTTAATTTTTACAACAACCTGTTTAGGTAGGCTACTATTATTCCTCCCTAACCCCCACCCCCACCCCCAACAGCAGGCACAGATTAAAACTCAAAGGTTAATAAGCTTCCCTGATAAATTTGTGGAAGGAGTGGAATGTGAACCCAGGCTTTACTAGCTCATGCTTAGCCAGTGCATTACACCCAGGTCCTGTATAGGAGTGGTTTGGTAGTATGGGGACAGATAAGAAAGGCCTCTTGCCCTGAGTTTAACAGCATTGTTCCTTGGCTATTTTCAACTTTCTACAGCCATCAGGAGAAATGAAAATGGCCTGAGAGAGATTATAAAGCAGCATGTGAAAAGTGCTCAATTCTCTTTCCCAAAGGAGGGAAGAAAAACAAGCATTTTTAGCACTCAAAATGTGTAATAAGAGCAGCTGTGATCTAAGTGTCCTTTTATCTAATCTTTTTTCCTCACCCCGTGTTAGTAAAAGCATTGTAGAACATGGAAATATAACAAATGGACATCAGGCTTGAAGGATAATGAAGAGGTGAAAAAGCCAGCCAATCTTTTTTGAGCACCATTGGAACAAGATATTTTACGCAGTTTCTTTTTTTTTGAACAGGACGTTTATTCTTCATAATATAGTGTTCATGAAATCTGAGGGCTGCCAGCCTCCAGGTGGGGCTGGATAAATCTCCAGGTGAGTCTGGATGTTTCCTGGAATTACAGTTGATCTCTAGAATTCAAAGATCAGATCATAAGAACATAAGAACATAAGAACTAGCCTGCTGGATCAGACCAGAGTCCATCTAGTCCAGCATTCTGCTACTCGCAGTGGCCCACCAGGTGCCTATGGGAGCTCACATGCAGGATATGAAAGCAATGGCCTTCTGCTGCTGCTGCTCCTGAGCACCTGGTCTGCTAAGGCATTAGCAATCTGAGATCAAGGAGGATCAAGATTGGTAGCCATAGATTGACTTCTCCTCCATAAATCTGTCCAAGCCCTTTTTAAAGCTATCCAGGTTAGTGGCCATCACCACCTCCTGTGGCAGCATATTCCAAACACCAATCACACGTTGCGTGAAGAAGTGTTTCCTTTTATTAGTCCTAATTCTCCCCAGCATTTTCAATGTAATGCCCCCTTGGTTCCTAGTATTGTGGAGAAAGAGAGGAAAATTTCTCTCTGTCAACATTTTCTACCCCATGCATAATTTTATAGACTCTCTCAATCATTATCCCCCCCTCAGGACGTCTCCTCTCCTAAACTACGAAAGAGTCCCCAAGCGGCTGCAGCCTTCTCCTCATAAGGAAGGTGCTCCCAATCCTTCAATCATCCCTCCGTTTGCCCTTCTCTGCACTTCTTTTTCTATCTCTTGATATCCTTTTTTGAGGATGTGGCGACCAGAACGCTGAACACGAGAAGTACTCCAAGTCGCGGTCGGCGACTCACTGCTTTATATAAGGGCATGACAATCTTTGCAGTTTTATTCTCAATTCCTTTCCCTAATTCCATCCCCAGCATAGAGTTTGCCTTTTTTCACCGCTGCCATGCATTGAGTTGACATTCCCATGGAACTATCAACTAAGACGGCCCAAATCCCTTTCCTGGTCTGTGACTCTGATATAGCACTGACCCCTGTAAGCGTCAATATGTGAAGTTTGGATTTTTTGCCCCTACGTGCATCACTTTACATTTCGCTACATTGAACTGCATTTGCCATTTCTTAGCCCACTCACCCTAATTTATCAAGGTCCGGCTTGGAGCTCTTCGCCATGATCCTTTGTGGTTCTTACACCACCCTACATAATTGGTATCATCTGCAAACTTGGCCACCACACTACCCACCCTACTTCCAGGTCATTTATGAATAAGTTAAAAGGCACTGGTCCCCAAAAGCGGATCCTTGGGGACACCACTCCCTACATCTCTCCATTGTGAGAACTTCCCATTTATACCCACCCTTTGTTTCCCTGTTCCTCCAACCAGTTTTTTTAATCCATGGGAGGACTTCCCCTCTTATTCCTTCATTGCTGAGTTTTTCTCGAAAGCAGTCTCTGAGTGAGGAACTTTGTCAAAAGCCTTTTGGAAATCCAAGTAGACTATGTCCACTGGTTTCCCCCTTATCCACATGTCTGTTTACACCCTCAAAAGAACTCTAGTAAGTTTGTAAAGACAGGACTTGCCTCTACAAAGCCATGCTGACTCTTCCTCGGCAGGTGCTTGCTTTTCTACATGTTTAATAATTTTATCTTTAATGATAGATTCTACTTGCTAATTTACCAGGAACAGATGTCAAACTGAGAAGCTGGCCTGTAATTTCGAGGGTCCCCTAGACCGCTTTCTTAAAAGATTGGTGTGACATTTAGGCCATCTTCCAGTCTTCAGGGGATGGAGCCTGATTTCAGGGATAAGTTGCATATTCAATGTGAGAACATCCAAGCAATTTCATAGCTTGAGCTCTTTAAGAACTCTTGGATGAATACAATCTAGACCAGGGGATTTGGTAGCATTTAGTTTATCGTAATGGCTGCCAGAACTTCTTCCTGCTGTCTACCACTAACTTTGCTAGTTCCTCAGCGGATTCACCTCCTAAGAAGCTTGGTTCAGGTGCAGGAATTTTCCTCCCACCTCCTCTTGGGTGAAGACAGATGCAAAGGAATTCATTCAGCTTCTCTGCAATCTCCCTGTCACGCTTTTAGCACACCTTTTGTTCCTTCATCCATCTAGCGGACCTACCACAGCTTCCTAGCTGGCTTCCTGCTTTTGATGTACTTGAGAAGAACTGTTTGTTACGCTAGTCTTGATGTTAGCAGCCATGCGTTCCTCATAATCCTTTTCTGCCTCCCTTACAGGCTAACTTGCTTCTCTTTACCGCCACCATTTTGTGTTCTCTCTGGTATTTAACTGTCGATTCAGTTAAGTTGGACTTCCATGTTTCTAAAAGACATGCTTTTTTTTACTAATAATTACCTCAACCTCCCTTGTTAACCATGAGGTGGCTTTCTTTTGGACTGGTAGGCTGCCTTTCCTAACCTCGCGGAACACATTCCAGCTGAGCTTTAAAGACTGTGTTTTTAAATAACCTCCAAGCACCTTGGACATTTTTGACTCTCTTGATTTTCCCTTTCAGCTTCCTGCGCGCTATTCCTCCCTCATCTTTGAGAAATTTCCCTTTCTGAAAGGCAAATGTAACTACATTAGTAGTTGTCACTTGTTCACAATGCAGAGATACTGAATCCCCGACTTAGCATTGTGAGTGGCTGTTTCTCGGCTCAACAACACTGACTTCCCGCACCAGGTCCTGGAGTCCCCACATAGAATTAGATCTAGGATCACATCTCCCCTGGTTGGTTCTACAATACATCTGCTCTAAACCACAGTCCATTTAGCATATCCAGGAATGTTCTCTCCTTACTATGACCTGAGACATGCATTTTTCCAGATTTATGTGGGGATAGTTAAAATCGCCCATTACCACGACATTTTTTGCTTTTGTTGGCCTCTCTAATTTCTTTTTCCATCTCAGAATCCTCTTGTGTGCACTTTGGTCAGGGGGCGATAATATATTCCTAATGTTAAACTTTGCTTCACCTGATATTGATATCCACAGTGCTTCTGTAGAGGAATCAGCTCCCCTGCATTGTCTATTTTATGTGACACTAATGCTCTCTTTGATGTAAGAGGAGCCACCCCACCCCCAATCACGCCCTGTCCTATCCTTCCTGTAGAGCCTGTAACCTGGGATAACAGCATCCCACTGGTTCTCCTCATTCCACCATGTCTCTGTGATGCCCACTATATCAATGTCCTCCTTCAAAACTCTGTACTCAGCTCCCCCATTTTTTAGGTTAGGAGATGCTTCTACTATTAGCATAGAGACACTTGTATACTCTGTCTCTATCCTTAACCTGGGATTTATGTGTTTTGCCCTCTAGCCTTTTGTAGAGACACTATCACTTATCACATTGCTATGCTCCCACCGGCTTGTATGTGGTTGAGGAGTTTAGAAAAAAACCTCTCATCTGTGTCTGCATCCCCATGGACTCCTGTATTCCAGAACCCGAAGTCACCTCAGCTCCTGTCGGCTTTCCCCCAAGGGGATCAAGTTTAAAAGCTGTTTCTGCCACCTTTTTTTTTTTTTTTTTTGCTTGCGTTGGTAAAAGCCAAGCCAGCAGCCTGGTTCCTCTTTGGTTAAAGATGAAGCCCGTCCCTTTTGGCACAGGAGCCTGCCTTATCCCAAAGGTTCCCCAGTTCCTGACAAAGCTGAAACCCTCTGCCTGCCACCACCTTCTCATCCGCGCATTGAGACCCACCTGTATCCTCCAGGCTTGCCTAGCTCTCTCCTGCTTGGCGTGGAACAGGTTGCATATTCGGAGAATGTCTGCACCTTGGGGGGGTCCTGGATTTTAACCTTTTTCCTAGCAGCCTAAATTTCGCTTCCAGAACCTCCCGGCTACATTTCCCAATGTCATTGGTACCAATGTGGACCACAACTGCTGACTCCACCCCAGCACTGTCTAACAGCCTATCTAGACGATCTAGATCCACTGGAGAATATGATTACTTAGGAGGGTGAACTCTATGGTATTATACCCTGCTGAGTTATGGTAGAGGCTCTAAAACTTAAGTTCCAGACCCCACCTGGAGCTTGAAAAACCCTAGACAGGTACCACAAACCACAGTACTTTGTCTCCAATAAATGACTTTTGTGTGGGACTTTTGACAGATGTCTGGATTTCAGTTCCAAGGGCCTTAGACACAAATCTTTTAAAATGAAGCTGCATGGTGCAGTGGTTAAGAGTGATGAACTCTAACCCAGGGAACCAGGTTTGTTTCCCTGCTCCTGTACAAGAAGCTTCCGGGTGACCTTGGGCTAGTCACAATTGTCTCAGAACTCTCTCAGCCCCACTTACCTTACATGATGTCTGTTGTGAGAACAGGGAAGGAGTTTGTAAGCTTCTTTAAGACTAATTTGGTCGAGAAAAGTGGGATAGAAATCTAAACCTTTCTTTTTTCTATTTACAACCTTTGCATTAAATTTAAAAATAGACCCTAGATAATAATGCCACAAATTTTGCAGTGAATAGCAATTAAACATATTGTGTTCAACACTAAAAACTACACCGGTCCATTCTGCACAACAAAAAATTGTTTTCAGACAGGAAATAAAGTTCTGCAATTTTTTTATCCCAAAACATTTTATTTCCAACCTGAAAATGTTTTATTTGCTTGCTGTTCCCTAGCAAATCTACAAGCTATGTGATCTCTAAGACGTTCCCCATGCTGCCCAGACTTCCTCGTTGGCACTATTTTCTGAGCTTGTACCAGACATTTGGTGCTGTATTTTCATTTTTTTTAAATTGGGACGTCATTTCTTTGTAGCTACAAAGACACGACTCCCAGAGAATCACAGAACAAGGCTTTGAAGCCTCATAGCACTGTATCCACAGAGTTTTTAAAAAGAAATGAAATGACCACAAAATGGTGGCCAGGAATCATTTTGAGGGGGTGAATACAGACAAACAGGGGTTTTGAAAATGTTTGCAAAGCATTTGAAAATGTTTTCAGGGACTTATGCAGAATGGAGCACTGTGAGTCAATCAAGGGTATGTTAGGCTTGGTCAGCTTGAACAACTGCTGAACAAATTGGTTGGAAGTTGGATTAGAGCTGATTGGGGGAACAGCTCCAAGTTGAATTTGGTTCTTTCAACAGTTCCCTGAACCCTAGCTTTGTAGTTCTGGGACACAAGAAATCTTCAGGGATAATTTCAACCCAAATCACATCTAATGAAAGATCATATGGGATTGGGCTTCTGCCAGCAACCCATGCTTCTTGCTGCCATTTCTCTGGGCAGTGAGAGAGAGAAAAATCACCATTTTTACCGTCAACATGTCAGTTCTGGGGAAAATTGGAAGTGGTGTCACGTTGTTCTAGGAATTGCTGGAAATGATGGTTTTACCATTGAGTTTCTGTGGACTAACTAGAGTGACATCACTTCTAGTTTTTAGCAGAACTGATGTTATGTTGTGTGCAGTGATGGTGCCTCCCATGCCCTCCCCATTTCCTGTTGGGTGTCAGTCATTGATAGGGTTGGTCAATACAAGCCAGATTCGTTCCAATTCGGATTCGGCCCAGATTCAGATCAATGGGTTCGGATTGGCCGAATTCCGAACCTTGCAGATTCAGACTGGGCCGAATCTGTGGGAAAATCTGGGAATTTTGGGTGTTTTTTTATTTTTGGGGTGTTTTCCACGTTTCGGCCTGCAGGGGGCGCATTTTTGACATATTGGCACCACAATTTCAGGGTATCATCAGGAGACTGTCCTTATGCTACCCCCAAGTTTGGTGAGGTTTGGATCGGGGGGGCAAAGTTATGGACCTTCAAAGGGGGGTGCCCCTATCCCCCATTGTTTCCAATGGGAACTAAGGAGTTTGTGGCTACCCCTCTGAAGGTCCATAACTTTGGCCCCCTGATCCAAACTTCACCAAACTTTGGGGGTAGCATAAGGACAGTCTCCTAATGATACCCTGAAATTTTGATGCCAATATGTCAAACAATGCACCCCCTGCAGGCACCCCCTGAAATTTGTCCAAGATTCTTTGTTCTACATTTACACAATCCATTGCTGTCAATGGGGAATTTCTGGGGGTGCCTGCAGGGGGTGCATTCTTAAGGCTAGCAGCACCAAACTTTTGGGGTATCACTTGGAGACTCTCCTGATGACACCCCCCAAGTTTGGTGAAGTTTGGATCAAGGGGACCAAAGTTATGGACCCTCAAAGGGGGTGCCCCATCCCCCATTGTTTCCAATGGGAGCTAATAGGAGATGTGGTTACACTTTTGAGGGTCCATAAATTTGGCCCCCATGATCCAAACTTCACCAAACCTGGGCAGTATCATCAGGAGAGTCTCCAGATGATACCCTGAAAGTTTGGTGCTGCTAGCTTTAAAAATTCTGGTGTCCCATCCCCTATCAGCTCCCATTGGAAACAATGGGGGATAGGGGCACCCCTTTTGAGGGTCCATACCTGAACCAAACTGCACAAAGCTTGGTGGGTATCATCAGAACAGTCACCTGATGATACCCTGATAATTTGGTGCCTATACATTTAAAAATACGTCCCATGCAGGCACCCCCAGAAATTTGTCCAAGATTCTTTGTACTGTAGTGACTTAGCTGTATTGCTGACAATAGGGAATTTCTGGTAGAGGGCTGTGAGGTGCACATTTCTGAAGGTATGGTCACAAAACTTTCAGGGTATCTTCAGGAGAGTCTCTGGATGACACCATCCAGGTTTGGGGAACTTTGCTTCAGGGGGTTCAATTCTATGGGACCCAAAAAGGGTAGGGCTCATCTCCCACTGCCTCCTGAAGCAAAGTTCCCCAAACCTGGATGGTGTCATCCAGAGACTTTCCTGAAGATACCCTGAATGTTTTGTGGGTTTACCATGAGAAATGTGCACTCCACAGCCCTCTATCAGAAATTCCCCATTGACAGCAATGCAGCTAAGTCACTGCATAACAAAGAATCTTGGACAAATTTCTGGGGGTGCCTGAAGGGGGCGCATTTGTAGATGTATCGGTACCATAATTTCAGGGTATCATCAGGAGACTGTCCTGATGATACCCCCAAGTTTGGTACAGCTTGGTTCAAGGGGGCCAAAGTTATGGACCCTCAAAAGGGTAGCCCTCATCTCCTTAGCTCCAATTGGAAGGAATGCGGGATAGGGGCACCACTTTTGAGGGTCCATAACTTTGGCCCCCTGAACCAAACTACACCAAACATGGGGGGTAGCATCAGAACAGTCCCCTGATGATACTCTGAAATTTTGGTGCTGGTATGTTTAAAAATGCACTCCCTGCAGGCCAAAACGCAAAAAACACCAAAAAATAAAAATGCAATTCGGCTGGTGATCCGAATCTCATGGATTCGGATCTGATGGGATTCGGACAGCTCAGATTCGGCCCCTGCTCATCCGAATCTGTCCGAATCAGTGCAGATTCGGTCAAAATCCAGATTCGGACTGTCCGAATCTCCAACCCTAGATTGATTGACAATCCTAGAAGAACCTGACTTCCAGTTGATCCCTAGAGTTGGGAATGGGCTTCTGGTGGATGCAAGTAACTTGTTCCTGTGAATAGACATGAATAGATTGTGAACATCCAAACAGCCCACCTGGCTGATTGCTATCATGAACCAAACTGGCAAATGTTCAAGCTGTCCTGGGTCTCAAATGTCCCTGAGATGTGTATAACTCTGCATATGACCTTGTGGCTATAGTTCTAGCATCAGTTCTTGATAGACTAATTTTGATTGATGAAGCTCACAAAAATATGGGGCCAAGATAGGAACATCAGCATTGCTTTTATTGGTTCTGCAGATCACAAGCCACTAAGGCAGTTGGCAAAATGAATGAAAACATCCATAGCTAGTATCTGAACTGAATAATCTTATGGCAAGCATTAATAAGATAAGCTGTAAGTGCAAGGTTGTGGACCTATGTAGATATTCCCTAGAAATCTGTACCCTGGCCCACATTTCAGAATTCCTTTTATGGATTTTGCATAAACATAGCTCTCCACCAAATGGTCTTCTAGATTAAAATACATTCAGGGAACATAACATCCACATCAAACTAGGGCTATGTTGTTTTTTTGTCAAGCTCTACATTATTTGGCATGTACTGGCACCACTATGCCTGTAAGAGAGCCCTGGAACAGGGTCATTATTGCAAATTGAATATTCTGATCATGTAACTTTAGTGCACCCAGTGAAGATTTTCTTTTCTTCTATTTAGTGCCGCTGGCACTTGTAAAAAAAAAATCCAATATGCAGGCTTGCACTCACTTAAAACTAACCAGAGAAAGGATTATAGAGGATTGGGATGTGATGTGAGATAAACTTTTAAAAGCTGATGTTAATCATTGCCTTCTGGATAAAATGTAGCCAAGTAAAATGAGAACGCAAGAGTAAAGAATACTGAAAGTTGGGCTTCTGGAGTGCTTTTTCCTCTAGGCAGATTGTATTTATGATTAAAAACAATAAAAAGAAAATCAAAGCTCTCCGTTTATTTGGACATTAAAAGCAGATTAACTAGTATGCATTTTGCACCAATGGAATCATTGCTAGTATTATTCAGCAACAATGAGAAAGCTTCCTAAACAATTGTTCCCACAACAGTCTGTACAAAGACTATCTATCCACTCTCAAGATTCTGCATAGGGCATTTGCTACACAATGTAGCATTTCACAAATGGCACTGGTTTTCAGTGCATCTTGCTGTTGTATCAACCACATTTTCAAATAACCCCAATATCAGGCTTCCTGTTCTGGAAAGCAATGAGATGAAGTTGTACAAAGAAAAAGCAGTTTTCTGGAGAAGGGACATAAACACTTTCTACATTTTAATTAATTTCTCTACTAAGAGACTCATTTGGTGGTTCTAAATGGCAGCTGGGATTTTGCTCAATTGAAACTAAAACACAATGTTGCTTTGTAATGCTGAGTGTATTGCTACCTGTGTCCCAAACAGCCTCCTGTTCTCCTCTTCAGGCATAAAGACCCCATGAGGATGGAGTCTTAACAGCTTTTTGGACCACTTTGTTTCCCCACAACATGAAAGCAAGTTGGGTATCATTTTCCCTGTGATGATGACAAAGAAGGGTGTGGGCTACTCTGAGCAACAGATGCAACAAATCTTCCCCTGTTTCCCAACTGCATGATTTCTGATCCTGATTTGAGACTTCTTCTCTAACTGAACATGGATTCAAGGGCAGAGGCTCTGGTTGCTGTGTTTTCACTTGTGGTTATTTAGCAACTTGTACACATTTCTATTTACAGAAATCCTACATAACATAATTGCTCAAGGCAGAGAGTAAAATATTGTCTCTTGCTCATCTCTGTTCAAACCCATTTTCTTAAAGCACTTGATAAAACACATAGGATGGATCACCAGTACATTTTCTTTTTTTAAGAAAACAGCTAAGGAAAAACTAGTTCAGTCTATAGTCCCAGGAGTATTGGGGGTGTGTGCTTTTCTCCCTGCATATTTTCCAATCTAAAAAAATCTTTCCAGAAGGGGCATTCATAGCATTAAAGCCACATATCTGTTTGCCCTGGCCCATTTTTTTCAATTGAGATATCAGGAAGCATTATTGGTGCTGAAAGCTTATAGTCAGTGGAGAGATGAATGAGGGGCTTATAAGCCATATACACCTCTTTCAGTCAGGCCTCTACTGGTGTGAACATAACACTGTGTTTAAGTCAGGGAGGGCCATGGCAGACATCTTTTATGTACAGAAGGTCACAGGTTCCAGTGACGTAGGTATAGATTTTTATGGGGGGGTTCGGGGGTGGGGTCACACATCCCACCTGCCCCCGGGGGTGTGGCCATGCCCCACCCCCAGTCTCAGTGCTTATAAAAGCAGCTCTCTGAGGCCAGGGATAGCAGACTCCCCTGCCCCGCCTGCCCCCCTCCCACCGGCTGGGCTCCCAGCTGGCAGCCAGCAGTCCCTTCTGCCCTCCCCTCTTGGCAGAGGCATAGCTAGGGAAAATGGAGCCCGCTGAAAAATTTGAGTTTTACACACACACACACCCAATGGGCGGCCGCTGTGATGCTGGAATCCACTCCCAAACAACATCACTTTCAATGATGTTTATACTAGGAAGCCCAGATTCTCCTTTTAAATCCACCTTAAAGAGAGAATCTGGGGTCCCCAGTTAAAACAACACTGAAAGTGATGCTGTTTTGGGGTGGATTCTCCCCCACCCTGAAACAGCATCACTTTCAATGTTTAAACTGGGGACCTCAGATTCTCCCTTTAAATCCATGCCGAAGAGGGGGGCTTTAAAAGGAGAATCTGGGGAAATTTGAGGGGTGCCTGCTGTCAGGGGTGCAATTGTTAAGCTAGCAGCACCAAACTTTCAGTGTATCTTCAGGAGACTCTCCTTCTGATACCAGGTTTGGTGGAGTTTGGCTCAGGGGGTCCAAAGTTATGGATGCTCAAAAGGGTAGCCCCATCTACTATTAGCTCCCATTGGAAACAATGGGAATGGGGCAACCACTTTGGAAGCCCATAACTTTAAACCCCCTGAACCAAACCTCACCAAACCTGGGTAGTATCATCAGAAGAGTCTCCCTGCAATTTTGGTGCTGCTAGCCTGAACAACGCGCCCCCTGCAGGCCAAAAATATTCATTTTCTAGATGGTGGATTGGGAATGCAAAGCAAGTGTCCACAGTCAATGAAGGCCTTGAACATAAAATCTCTCAGAGAGATATTCTGCTTTAGCAGGTTAGTATGGCAATTGTTACAAGGAACAAGGCCTTTTTGATGGTGATTCCTGTTTTCTCAAATGTCTTAGCTAGCAGGCCTGACATGTTTATTCACTCACAACTTTGGGGAGAGGCTAGCTAAGATCTTGTTTGTTTAGCCAGTACTTCTGCTGTTGTTTTCATTCCAACTTGATTAATTTCAGCTGCCAGATTTTAATAGTTTCTCATTTCATATTGTATTTTAGCTATATTGTAAGCCAGAAAACACTTTACTGGCTAGAAAAATGGGATATACAGATTAATTATAAATCATTCACTAAATCCCTTCCCTCAATCATCTCAACCCAGCAAAATAAATTCATGAGCTGAAGCATTTTCTGTGTGCATAACTGATGCAGATAAACATTTGTATGACATCACAATGTTAATCCAGCACTATGGAATTGGCAGAACCCATTGTTTGAAGTGCCTTCCCTATCAGAATCCCTAGTTTACAATGAGTTCCGATCATCTCAACCTGAAGAAGCACTATGGGATCTCACTGGAAGATAGCCCTTAGTATTGGAGGAAATTAATGCAGATCAGATATGGTAAAGCATCATACCTAAAATACTCTAAACCATGATAACGGGTTGGTTTAAATGAGCCAGATGGCTTGGGCGGTATTTTGTTGCCAATGGGCATATGGGTTTCATGAAAACACCATGCACAAATTTAGATTTTATAGGAATTTGTTATCCAATTAAGCACAGGTGTTCCTTTGGCACAGCATACAATTCACACTATTGCTTCTCCCATGAGAGACAGGGTGAAATGGGAAATAGGTGCAAAAGAAACAGCTATAGGGGCTGCTAAAATACCATAAACAAGTCTTGTTGTAGATAAGACACTACATATTCTTCACATAAGATGCCTTCTCCCCCCCCCCCCCACAAAAGAACAGGTGCTCTTTGCAGCTGTTAAAAGATTTACAACATCTTTCCTGTAAAACTGAAGCAATTAGAGCCTTCACATGTGTCCCATCCTTCCTACTGAATTACTGCTGCATTGAACTTGATGTCCTTGGTAGCATTTTATCTGCAGCGGTTGGATATTATTGCATGTTCTCCCTACCAGGCATCACTGCATCCTTCTTCGTCTTCTAAATTCAGGCCACCACTTACCTCAATGTTCCATGTTCTCCCTTGTCTTCATAGTAAACAAAACAACAGCAACATGCCCAATGATAACATGATGAGAGGTGGCTGCTTTAGGCATTAGATAATGGTCACCATCAAGGGCATCAAGTGGAAGGCAGACAGAGATTTGTCCTACGTGTCCTGGGAAGGAACTCCACACAGCCTTATTCCCAAAATGTCCACAGGAAACTCATTTCTCCTCAAGATGTCTTTTTTTTTAGAAAACATTTCAAAGTTTACTCTCTTTTTTTGGCCAAGTCATCCACAGGACATCTCCTGCTGTTCTGTGCAGAACACAGCCCTTGAGACATCTTAATTCTCCTGCCTAATCTCTCAGCCCGCCCATACCTTTTTTCCCTTCCACTTTTGATTCTCCTGTTGGACGCCATTTTAAGTGGATCCTCCGCCCGCCCACCATGTTGTGAAGTTTGCTGAACATGTTCTGCATTTTTCAAAGCACACATTTCTTCTGTCCTTTCTGCCATGTCCCCCTCTGCAGTACATAAATACATTCATACTTGCCTTCCCTTCAAATTACAGTCCCGAGTTTCCTTTTTTTTAAGTGTTTAAAATATGAAGCTTCATAGCATAGCAGGCAGGATGGGGCATTTGTGAGGAGAGGGGGCAGATTCTTAAGATCATGATTATTATTCATTACTCATAGTTATTATGATGGAAGACTAGAGCACACATTTTTATAATAGGGAAAGTAGGTGGGAATTGTTAACTTTGTTATAGTACTGTATTGCAGCAAGGGGGGTTGGCACAATCAGATCTGTTGTACAAAGTCACTACTAATAGGAGGGCTTCCCTCATCTGAGGGTGGGAACAATTGCATGCTGGAAAATTGTGCCTGGGTTGGTCAGTGATTTTCTGGTTATCGTTTTACAGGAGGTAAGGTATAGATAAGAGGGGAAGAGAGAGATAATTGCTAGTGGTTGCAGCAAGAATACTCAGGGTCAAAAGCTAGCCTGGAAGGAGGTGAAAACCAGGGATCTCATAGATATTTGGGGGCAACTGCCCATTTAGACAGTGTTGGTGAAAAGCCAATGCAACATGGAGACTTTTGAAAGAGATACCAGGGACATGGCATCAAGAGAGTACCATGGCTGATGAAGGGGCACAGGAAGGTATATTATATTATCATGTGATGTCACATTAACTACGTAAACCTCCATTCAGCTGTGACACATTTATATAGCACATTGCAAGGGTAGCCAACCTCATTCATCCAATGAGATTACAGGTAATGCTAACATCCAATCAGAAAGCACCCAGAGAGAGGGGAAAGCACCATGGCTGTGGAGAGTCGTGTCTCCATATCGTTGTAGCTGCACTTGCGTTTAAAAGAAAACAGCCAAAGGACCTCTTAGTGGTCACAAATGCAGAAGCAAACCAGAAGGTGTCCCCCGGATGTCTTAAAAAGAGTCTGTGGAGTGAAAAAAAGTCACCTCTTTTTAAGACATCCCACAGACGTCCTTTTTATGCTGTGCGGGACAGACCAATGTGTGTTCCCATTAATTTCAATGCTGTGCCATTATCCATTTTAATGCAGGTCTCTTAAAGTGTTGCTTTTGTTTATTATATATTATATTTTCATTAGGATAGATGGAAAGTCACCTTGTGTGGTGATTGCAGAGAGGCAAGGAAGAATGATGTGAACAGAATATTTCTTATCTTACCAGATATTGAGCTTCCAACACCATCAATCTCCTTGTTAAAAGATAATGCTGATAAGTCAACTAAAAACAAAAATGCCCAGCTTCCCTTTCTCCGTTTTAACCAGGCTGGATTTTTGTTATTTCCCTTCATGTTGTTTAGAATATAATTTGATGTCTCAACATTGGGGGCTGACTGACTGGCAGGCACCACATTTTAATGTTGTCATCTTTTTGTTTGTTTTTATGTCCTATTATTCTGGTATTAAAGATGCAAACCTCCCGGAGTCCTGTTTTGGCAAGGGAAGGGCAGAATATAAATTATTATCAGTATCATTATTTTCTGTTGGTTTCCAGCATCACAGGCCTTATTAGTAAATTTATCCTTGCTAAAAACACTTTGGTGTACTCCAGCCTGACATGACATTTTAATGCAGTCAAACAGTTGCTCAAACTTCTGTTTCTGGAGTGCCAATAATGTAATAAGGCATCTCTCAGTTAAATCTTCTCTTCAGTATTCTACAATAGGTGCTAATGCAGTTGAATTACATACCAAGAACAACCTGACATTGTCTAGGTTTGTGGCCCGTGGTTTTAATGAGCATGCTGCCTGTGAAACACCCTACTACAATTATTTCTTTGAACACCAGTACAAACCGCAACCCGAGAGTAATCTGTGTCCTTGTGTCATGAATGGCAGCTCATAGACTTGCACGTTTTAATCTCATAAGGACCTGAAAGAGACTGTCTTCAAGGGCAATAACCCTTCCTTGAGGAAAGGGCTCTATATCCTTGAAGAAGCTGCAAATAGATTCAATTGCAACAGTCTGTTCTGTTCTATTCCATACCATTCTATCCCATTATATTAAAACCTGGCTTTTGTTAGCTTCTTGCTTCCATTTTACGACACAGTTTGGGGGAGGATGTCTATTCCCTTTATTCACCTAAAATATAAAGGTAGAAAATAATCTTTTTGCAAAACATTTTACTAACTTTCCTTATGCAATCAGAGCCATTTGTGCATTTATTTTGAGTATAGTTCAGCACGTGATATAGTTTGCATGGTAAATGTGTCCACTTAGCAAGTGAGAGTAAGGTTTTGTTTTAAAGGACAAAAGGATGGATATAAAATTTTAAAGTTCCATATTCTACCAGCGGGGCCTGGCCACGCGTTGCTGTGACAATTGTCCTTCTCATCACAGTCCGCAACCCACACAGATGTCCATGCAGGTCCAATGATCCCCAGCATAGCCTTTTGGGAGCAGCAGTGGCATAGTAGCTAAGAGCAAGTGCACTCTGATCTGGAGGAACTGGGTTTGATTCCCAGCTCTGCAGCTTCAGTTGTGGAGGCTTATCTGGGGAATTCAGATTAGCCTGTGCACTCCCACACACACCAGCTGTGTGACCTTGGGCTAGTCACAGATTTTCGGAGGTCTCTCAGCCCCACCCACTTCTCAGGGTGTTTGTTGTGAGGGGTGAAGGGCAAGGAGGTTGTAAGCCCCTTTGAGTCTCCTACAGGAGAGAAAGGGGGGATATAAATCCAACCTCCTCCTCCTCCTTTTCCTCCTCCTCCCCCTCTTCCTCTTCTTCTTTTTCTTCTTTTGGGGTGGTCAAATGAAATCCCTCTTTCCCTTTTCAATTCACATTATTATATGGTGCTGTCTTGGTTTTTAGTATAAGGTAACCCTTTCCATTCCACAACGGAACTGTCCAGAGTGCGAATTCCGCTGCCCATGAGACTGGTTGACACGCACAGTCCTGGCTTGGGTAAGGCAGAATTGGGGCAAGGAGGCTATCCCAGTCAGGCAGCAGAGGCAGGGTGGTGAGGTGCTCAGATCGAGGCCAGCTCCCTGGGTTTTTAAAGGGCCACATGCAAAAGAAGCAGAGGCAGTAGTGTTGGTTCGCCTCCACCCCGCGGATTTTCTTAGAAGAAAAAGGCAAACTCCAGCTTGCTTTTAGTAAGAGAGGGCTGTGGCGAATATGGGTGAGGAAGTGGGTAAGTGGTGCTTTGATGTGACAGAGGGCAAAGTGAGGTGTGCAAGGATGAGCTGGATGTGGATGAGAGTATGTGTGTTGTGTGGTAGTAGCGGGTGAGGCACAGAGAGTGAAAGTTACCTGCATGTGTGTGTGTGTGGGGGGGAACCCCACCTGACATCTCACACAGCAAAGTGTGTATGTGTTTCACTTCCACTCGTATTACCCAACAGTATTACCTATTTACTGTTTTCAATGCTCATCTCTGCCGATCTGCACGAATATTCTAAGCCCTCATACCAAGCCCTCAGGCCACAGACAGGCAGGCTGCACGAACATTCTAAGGGTGACAGTTAAACATAGCCAGCTTCATGGCCTGGTGTGCCAGAAAAAAGACATTTTACCTGGCTCAGGTATGGACTTTTGGTGATTTGAAGGTCCGATTACCTGCCCGCAACAGGGTGGGACGTCATGTGAAAATGTGGGGGTGATCCATCCAGCCGTTTCGGCGTTAGGGAGTCACCAACAAACGGATGGTTAACTTTTTATATACCGGTATATAGATTATGTTGGGTGGCTTAAAAAGAGATTAGACTGATTAATGGTAAAATGGGCTAACATCCAGGGTGACTAAATTGAAGCTGCACTTCAAGAGCAAGTAAACATTTGAATGCAAATGCTAGAAGGCAGCATCAGGGAAAGGTCTGGTCTCTGCGACCTGTTTTTGATCCTACAGAGCAAGTGGTTGATCAATACATGAAACAGAATGCACCATTGATCTGATCCAGGTGAACTCTTCTTATGTTCCAGCTCCAGAGTGCCTGGATCTCAAGAGAACTATAGTAGCAGCAACAGTGTGAAAACGTTCTTTAAGGCATTCGTAGATCTTGTATTTTGCTTGGTCCTTTCTCGTATGAAGTTGGTTCTGGTAGGTTTTCTGGGCTGTGTGGCTGTGGTCTGGCCATGGCCACACAGCCTGAAAAACCCACCAGAACCAGTTGAATCTGGCCGTGAAAGCCTTCGACAATCATGAAGTTGTTTATAATTTTACTATACCAGGTCTCCTATAGCTGTTAGATAATTATACCTATCACTCAGAGGTAGGTTTTACTTATGGACCTCTCTAGAGTTTAGTGGTTACAGTCCTCCTAGTTAGCCACTGTACAAACATCCCTTACATGCCCTTAGCTGTCTGGGTGGCAAAGTTTAGATTTTTCCAGTAATGTGACCAAGCTCTGGGATAGGCTTGGTAATCTTTCAGAATTACAACTGATCCCCTGACTACAGAAATCAGTTTGTGCTTTGGCCAGCATCCTGTGAATAATTCTCACTGCCTGGTTCTGTAATGAGATGGCATGTAGCCAGTCAAGTGTTTTGCCTCCTTTGGCCACCTTGGCCTGGACCTTCTCCCTCTGTCATTCCTGCAAAGTGACAGCATCCTTTTGGGAGGGGAAAGGCATGGATCTGGGTTCACATCTTGCCCAGCAGAAGCCTTGTGATTATTTCAGGAGATGGTGGTGACGTCTCCATTGTAGGCTCTGGTGGAGGGGGGCAGCCTCTGGCTCTGCTGGAATATTATCAGCAGGCACATCCCTGATCCTCTGGTCCTCCTTAGTCTCTTCTTTTGAGGCCTTTGGAGTCAGAGTCACTGGGCTATGTCTATGACAGGTTGCTTGATACTGTTCAATGACATTCCCCACTCCTAACCAAAAACTGGTGTGGTATGCAGGTTAGTAGCGCTATGCATTCCAGAAAACCTGAGCTGAGAATATGCACAAAAATTGTCAACTTGATTTTCTGGAAGGGTTATATAAATCTGGGATTCTTTGGAATTATGAAAAATATCCCCCCTCCCTGAAAAATCCAAGTAGTTTTTTTCCTGTTTGGTAGCTTCCAAACTGAAGCAATAGGCACTTTGTTTTTCTTTGTTTCTCCCAATTGCCTAGGCATTTCTCACTCCAGTTGTATTCAATTTGGTGAGTTTTGCCCAGCCTGGAGAAGGTGGCTCCCAGCCTGCTCAAATTTCATCCTGGCACAAACCAGTCTCATAGCCTGGAAGAGCTGAGAATCTGGATGGTTCCTTCTCCTTCCCTCTTTCCTTTGTAGGGTCAGGAATATCTCTCTCTCTCTCTCTCTCTCTCTCTCTCTCTCTCTCTCTCTCACACACACACACACACACACACACACACAGAGAGAGAGAGAGAGAGAGAGAGAGAGAGAGAGAGAGAGAGTTCTCAGCTCTGCAAGTAGGATCGTTGGAGACACCTTGCCTGGATGAGAGAAAGAGGAAACAGCATGGGAAACAGGATACTAGGAAAATACTAGGAAACAGCATGGAAAACAGGATACTAGGAAAAGAATAATGTCTTGGTTGAACACATGGAAACATGAAGCTGTTTTATATTGAATAAGATGGGCCATCAGTTCATTAAGGTCAGTTATGTCAACTCAAACTGGCAACAGCTTTCTGTAGTCTCATACTGAGATCTCTCATATTGTTACCGCTGTTTGCCAGGTAACAATAAGTGATTTCAGCTCAGCAACTTAATGAGGCGCAGGAAGCCGACGTTCTTCAAAGCAAAAGGATTTTATTTGCAAGTGATGGTCACAGCTCGGTCAGGAGAATCGCGCCCTTGCAACGCAGTGCAAGAACTTTTATTCCCAAACTTCAAAAGGGGCAGGAAAGTGGGAGGTGAGGGGGCAAGTCCCTTACCAAAACACCAATCAAAACAAACAAGACAAAAGCAAGATACAGTTACACCTTTGAATGGGATTACCAAATCCCGCTGTCAGCCGTCTTCCCGCGAGATCTCGCAAGTGTGCTGAATGGAAAGCAGATAAGGCCCATTCATGAACTTCAGGTGGGCTGGCTACCGCACCCAGTTGAGTCCTTTATTAGATGGTTGTTTCCTTTAGCAATGCCCTGGGGCTCCCACTCCCCATCACTGCAACAAAGAAAAGTTCAAACTGTTCAATGGTGGTCCCTGCACGTCTTCCAACGGCTGGGGACCTCTGGGTGCTGGCAACAGATTCGATCTGCAAGTCCAAAGAGGGTCTTTGTCTTTGTTAAGGAGTCGGCTGGGTGTTGGTCTAAGCTGCATTCCAGAGCCAACGTTCTTGTCCCTTAATATCAAACCTTTTCTGGCCACTGCTTTGGTCATCAGACACAAATTTCAAAAATAACATTTCTAAACTTAAACGTTAGGGAAACCTTAAGGGATAAACACACATACTTATAGGCAAGGCCTTCCTAAATTAACAATAACAAAACCTTAAACTAACTGAAGAACCATGTTAAACTAAAATCCTAAACTGCAGGCACATCATAAATTCAACTAAAGAGGCTTTTATTACATCCTAGAAAGGCATGAACAAGAGGGAAACCATATGTAATTGGCACAAGCATACCTAAGCATTCTCTGTGAACCTTGTGGAGGTTTCTGAACCACACAAGTCTCCGGGTCTGGGCATGGATATAGTGTAGCCAGGCAACCTGACTCAGGAAAATATTTTTTTTTATTTTCCTGTGGCGGTAACAATATCACCAACACCTGATCCTTTTAACTGGAGATGCCAGGGATTGAACCTGCTCCACCACTGAGCCACAGCCCCTTTCAGGTATGTTTGCATTTATATACAAAAAAAGAGGGCTAGCAAGGAAGATAATGTATCATGAAATAAATCTTAATCTGTTCACACACATTGAGTGTTAAATGACACTTATATATGAGAGAGGCTTATATTGGATTTAAAGGGTCATACTTCCAAGTAGGTGTACAGTGAATGGCTCCACATATCTCTCAAGTGTATTATCTCAATTCTGAACTATCATAGCAAATGCACAATTCCGTTTACATGATTTTATTTGAATTGAGCTTATTTAGAGCCAATTGGAATGTTATTTTAAATGCGAAATATGGACTAGAGTTGGCTGATGAATTGGTTGCACGCTGTCACATATATACATTGGAAAGATTTAAGTTAAGAATGGGGCTAGCCAAATAGTGGAAGCTGAAAACATCCATGATTGATTAAGCTGTTAGAAGGCTTAGTCCGGATGCTGCCTTTTAAAGCTAACAGAGAACTAGATCTATTATCTCAGGGTAAATCTGTTAGAGGAAGATGAATCAATGCATTCATTAGGGTTTGCAGTCTATTTGTTACGATGAAATAGGGTGATGTCTTGAAAGCAGACAAGATGCTGACCTCCCACATGGTGGCATCACAGGGTGTAAAACACTGAATCTGTCACAAATGGGTTTTTGGTTACATCTATGCCCTGAATGGGGTGGATAACAAATTCACCTCCAATGACTTTGCTGTGCAAGGAACAAATATATGCGTATCTATGTAATCATTTAAAGAAATTGTTACCCTGCTAATAGCTGGGACCAGACAAAATATTAAAAATGGTGTGTGTGTTTTTTCCTGCACTGTATCCTGGGTCAGATAATCCTTCTAAACTTATTCTACATCTCAGTGCAGTTTGTTTTATTGATATGTTAATATTTATGCTTTGTTCTAACTACAGTAAGATAACAGCTGTTTAAATATAGTCCTAGGTAAACTGCTACCCAGGCTTTTTCAGATGAGCAGTGACATGTACTTTTTGTTATCCTGTCTGATGAGTATCCTGGAAGATGAGTGTTCTGCGTAGCTTGCACTGTAAATTTGACCCACTTTTCAATTTGCTGTAAATTTGCACTAAAATTTCCTGAGCATCAGGAATACCCTTTCCTTCTGCCACCTCTCAGTCCTATGTTAAAAGAATTGCTAGTATGTGTTTCTGAACTGATTTAATGGAGCACCCCCAATCTGGATGGTGGTGATCCCATAAATGGCTGGAAAGGATGTTCCTGACAAAGCAGTGAAACTTCTTTACAAGTCTGGAATCTGGACAGAGTAAAATCTTAAAACAGTTTGAGGGGAATGGTGTATGTGTCTAATCTGGATGACTAACAAAATCCCAACTGTCACAGTAATATCAAACCTAGAGTAGAATGTCCACATTAAGAAACGAGTAAGTATCAACAAACATTTTGCACTGTACTGTGCTAAAGAAGGGGAGGTAATTGTTGAAGGGGAGAAAGTAAGGGCCTTTCCCCAATTACCTGAAGCCCTGCGCTACTCTCCTCAAGTAGTGCGGGGTCCCCCGGCACTCCCCACCCATTAGGGTGGCTACAGTGTGTTCTTGACGCTGCCAGGCTGTCAAGCAATACGCCAGCTGCATCCCTGGCACTGGAGAAAACAGCACCTTTTGATGACCCCGCACAGAGCGCGGGGTCGTGGGGACGCCTCGATTTGCACTGGGATGCTGTGCTTGAGAGCAGCGCTACGCATAGGGGGATCCCAGAGTGGGGGGGGAAACGCCCTAAGAGAGTAGTGGAGTAGAATCCTGGGAGATTCAGGTTTGAATGCTCACATTATCATGGAAGCTAACTAGGTGACCCTGGGCCAGTCAGATTCTAAGAGCCTAATTTACCCCACAGGTTGTTGTGAGGATAAAATGGAGGAGAGGAGAATTATGTAAACCACCGTGGATCCCCTTTGCAGGGAAAAGGTGGGGTATACATGAAATTACAAACGGCAGCTTAGCTCTGCTGGTCCAGTAAAAGTCTAATTACCTATGCCGATATGCAAGTGTTCTTGCCTTGAGATTTATTTATTTAAAATATTTCTAGCCTGCTATTCCATCCAAATAGGATTCCCAAAGCAGTAAACATCAAAACATTAGAACATTTCAACATTAAAACAATGTTTAAGATAAAGTACATATCAAATAATAATTAAAAGACATATAAATACACATAGCACCAAACCAGGGAGGAAGGAGAGTAACCTCTATTGGGGGTATGCCAAACAAAACAAAAAATCTTCACCCACTGGTGGAAGAGAATAATAAAGGGAGGCAGAATCTCCTCTGGGAAGGAGTCTCAAAGTTTTGGCACCATGATCAAGAAGGCCCTGTTTCAGGGTGCTACTTGTGTGGCAAACTCTCAAAGGAGGACCTCCAAAGATGACCAGTGTGCAACGTTCCCTGTAAGACATGTGGCCATGCAGACACTGTATTGGTGCTGCTCAGTTCAGGCAGCTGCCAGCAGGGGGGGGGGGGCTCCCACAGGTTCAATCCTGTGCAGAGGTAAGGAGCTTCCCTGCAGTTCCCTATTGGTGTTAGAGGGACTATTGCCAGTGTGTATGGGTAGGTTAAATTCCCCTCCTTTAGAGAAAATGCAGCCCCATCTGGAATAGGAGATATCCCATTTCCTGTATCAAATCTTCCCCACCTCTAACACCTCGTTTTGCTGGGATTCAGTTTTTTAGACTTTTTAACCCACATCCATTCCAAAACTGCCTCTAGATACTTGTTCTCAGTTTTCACAACTTCATTGGGATCTGCTGGTAGTGAGAAATAGATTTGAGTGTTATCTGTGTATTGGTGGCAACTCAGCCTGAATTTCTAAATAACACCTCCCAGTGGTTTTACATAAATGTTGAAAAGCATGGGGGCGAGATTGGATGGGGAGGAATCTGAGTAACATTTTCAAATAACAATTCAGGGAGGTCTCCAGGAGTGGATAAAGTACGTTGAAAGCAGTATTAGAATGGAGCTAAGGATTTTGGAATGACATTTCAATAGTCTGAATTGTATTGTCAGGCTATCTGATCAAATTGGTAGGAAAACTCTGTGGGTATTGCATAACCTTGGTAAGATGTTAAAAGTGTTCAAAACATGGCAAAATCCTTTGTCAGTAATGATCCAGGGCTTTTCAATCATGGTAGAGTCTCTAGTATTCCCCAGTTTAGAGTCACTTGAACCATTAGTGGCATAAAAGGGTTTTAATTTTTTAATTGAATCATTTTCATAAACTTAAGGTCTGCCCCCCCCCCTTCTAATTGTCAGCGGGCAGTCAGAAGTAGAAAAAAGGTACAAGGTAAATGGGTAAACTTCCAGTGCATCATATCTCTGAACCAAACTGAGGTCACAACAAAGCTGGTATTTACCAAAAGAAGCTGATTTGTCCTTCTCTAACTTTGCTTTGTAAGGCATAATATATGTATGGGGGTGGTGTTGGAGGACATCTTCACAACTATCCTTAATGATTCAGAGCTTTTAAAACTTTTTTAAAAAGAAAATGCCTTTTTAAAAAAATCAAAGTTGGCTTACCCAAAGAAAAATTAAAATTATATTTACCAAATGAAAATACACACATATATGAGATTAAAAAATACAAGCAAAGCTAATGATAAAGCAAAGCTAATTCAGCAACAATGCAGTAATACAAAGAGCACAGCCACCTAATTCCCCAGGTCTTTCTGAAAAAGAACTGATTTGCAAGTCTTGAGAAAAGCATGGCGGAAAGGAACATTCCTCAGAGACTATTGCAAATTATGAGAGCCATCCCTTGGAAGGAATGAGTAAGCCAAGTTTGGCACACAGGTGGGAGTGTCAACAAAAATTGGGGGTCTAACTGAAGTTAAAGGACAGAAATATGCACACAGATGCAGCTTTGCAAGTATGTGGGTCCCAGACTGGGCAGGCCTTTATGTAAGGAAACAGAGCCCACACAAGAAATTAATAAAACTTTAATAATGGTGGTAAGGAGGGGAATCACCCAACAGATCCTGCTTTGTTGATTAAAAAAAACCTAGCTCCTTCCACATCAAATGCTGCATCAGCTAATGAATGCATTCACCGACCCTTAGAATTACTTAGATCCATTTTGAGGTTCATTTGGAAAGTTTCATAGTGTTTTAGCATGACTCCAAAATATACCTGGGTGGGAAGAGAGAGGTTCTGCAGGAAAGCAATATCATTTAAAAATAAAATTTCCTGGCTGTCTGCCATTTTTATTACATTCATGTGATGGTTGTTTCCCTCTTTTATTATTGACTTTCCTTCTTCCTGGGTGTATTTTAAAAAATGCACTAATCCTAATAAGAATGCTGATGATAAAACGGAATCCTCAGAAAGCTCACCTACCCCATTCAACCTTACTGAAATGTTTACAAGTGAAGTGGAGCAGGATTTCCCCCCACAAATAACACGTTTGCAATGTGAGCCAATTACTGTGTATTATTAAAATTCAAAACTAGCAAGGCCCAGATGGCAATAATCAAAAAGCACTGGCTGCCTTGCAGACCAGCATGCTTTGAACTGGTTGTTTCATCGCTTCAAATCACGGACCACCAATTTATTACAAAGGCAAGCATCTAAAAACTTAAACAAATCAATACTTTTTATGCATCAGCTCTCTCTCTATATATATATTTATATGTACCTATGTATGCACACATGCAGACTTAGTAAATTACATGATTTCCTAAGACTATATATATTTTAATATATAGAGAGAAATCTAATACATTTTGTACTAATTAATTTTGAGCCTTCTTACATTGGTTTTGTTGGCAGAACATTAGAAACATAAGTCTTACATTTTTTTTTTGGTGCTAGTCTAGTTTAATACCTCCTAGGTTGAAGAAACAGCAAGCTCCAGAATCCCTTGCAGCCATGCAGAGGGTATTGGAGAGAGCACCTGGGCTTCTTTCTTCATGTACAGCTGGCTGTGTACAAGGTGAGACAGCAGTTGACTACAAAGGATGACAAGACCAGCCCCATGATGAATCAGGCTGCCTCAAATGGAACCAATCCTCTGTCAAGGTGTAACAGGGCTTACATTTTCCTTTACTAACTTTTTTGCTATTTAAAAGCAGTAAGCCATTTTTTCCCTTCAATATGTGGGATTCTCCAGCCTTTGCCAATCTTAATTAGTCTTTTGTGAACAGCAGAGACAAAAAACCCCCCCATGAAGTATTTGAATTGTGGGGTATATTTCTACCCCAAGTCAAATTCCAGTGAATTAGTGAGCAGAAAAAAAATTCTAACAAAATTTTGTAGTCCCAGAAGAAATTGTGTTTTACAATACTCAAATATCCAGAATCTAAAAACTCACTTTCAGAAAAGGCAGACAATAATTGTATTAATAGTAACATTTTTTAAAAATACTGCTCGTCTGAAGTATTTTTCTGCTCCAAGATCATAATCTTTTGTGGTCAAGCAGATCCTCTCCAAATTACCAATAATGGTTATGTTGTCCAGAACACTTAAAATTGTTGGAATAATGTAAAGTTGTAAGTAGCTTTTCTTTAAGGAAACTTTTTACTAAAGTGACAATGGCCATTTCCCCACTCACCTTTCAATGCGTGCTACTTGCAAGTAATGCGGGGTCCAGCCGCACTCCTCACTGCATTTGTGGCAGCAACACAGCCACCCAAAATCTGCTGCTCTCCTTCCCCCTCACCGCACGGCTTTTCCGATCCTGGATGAAAGTGCACTTTTTTGAAAACCCGGCGCAGAGCGCAGGGCAGTGGGAAAGTCCAGGGGTGACTCCGGGATTGAGATTCCTGCCCCTGGTAGCGACATGAGCCTTTTGCCCAATAAGGAAGCAGTGGGAGGGGGCGGATGCGTGAGCAGCCAACCTTCAAACCGGCCAGGCAGGAATAAGTCCCCATCTCCCCACAGTTGCTGGAGCTGGCACTGCTCGTGGTTCTTAATAGGCGCCCAGTGTGGAAGTTGTGCAACTCGCGGCTAACCTTCCTGCGCTTTTGGTGTCCTGCCCAGCAGCAATCTTGAAGGAGGTGAGGCAAAGCCGACCAGGTGGCGGAAAGAGAGAGGGACCGAGGCGGACGGAGTGAAGAGGCTTCTGCCTGTTCGCCTGCCTTGGGGGCTTGTGGAGGAGCCAGAGCCTTCGTGCAGCCTTCTCACGGGCATGGACATACTTGGTCATGCTTGCTGAGGAGACCGGGTAGCAGGGGCAGATTTACCATCTTCCTCATATACCCGCCCCATTCCCGCCCCCACTATAGATCCCCCCCACTATAGATGCACCCTCGTTTGCTCCCCTGCAGACTTTTGTAATTTACAGTGTGCGTGTGTGTGTGTAGAGAAGATTTGCAATAAAATGTCCCTTGGGAATTACTTTGCAGCTTCTTCCTCAGACATTTTTCTCCCGTTCATTGTTAAGCCTCTGAAATCCATACTGGCTTACCAGAGGACAGCGGACCTGCTTTCCTCTCACTCCCCTCCAAGCTTTGCAAGCTCAATGGTTGTAGCGCAGATGCATATTGTGGATTCCTCGGCAGAATTTGGAGACATGGATTTGTCTTTTTGAAAAATAAAAAAGTTCCCGCCCCAGAACAGCACAGCAGCCAATCAGGACAGCCCCTGAGCGGAGTGGGGAGTCCTGTGTAGCTGCTGCGTGGCTGCATTATTCATTCGACCAAGGGGCAGAAGCTGCGATGGGGACCATGAGCCCATGCTGAAATGGTCCCACAGCAAAGGAAACTGCATCTATCGTCCACCATTTCATAAGTGGGTAAACGGCCAATGTCCTATGAAGAAAATGTTGTTGGTCCACTTCTCTCTGCATTCTTCCCCCCAAAAAAGTGCAACCAGAGAAGTAATGTACCCCAGGCTATTTGTTTAGGGTTACCCTAGCAGAAGTAAGAACATTATGTTATCACTGGTTACTTTAAAAAGTCATAAGTAAATCAAAGTGGAACAAAACATAGAAAATAAAGGGAGAAATGGGGGTGGGGGTAGAATACAATCTCCTACACTTCCAGTGCAATCCAAAGAGGGCGAGAGCAAAACTGTTCAGGTGGTGGCAAAACTCTGACATCAGCATAAATGCCACTTATGTTGGTATAAGGAGCACTTACTTTGTTGTTGGGAGCTGCACGGCAGTGCAGTGCCGGGTGCCAGCGTAGCCATGGTGGTAGTACTTATCCAGTTCAGGAGCTTGTGCTGGTGTGAAAGGGATCATTCCCGGGGACAGGACTGCCTTTAGTTGGCTTCCTGAGCCCTTTCAGTCCAGAAACATAAGTGCAAACTTAGTACCGGCAAAAACGGTGACACAGCTTATTGTGCTGCAGTGCATACAGCACTTTTGCAGAGGTGGGAGAACATCATTGTCAGGTTGATGGCTACAACACAGCGAGCTTTTTAGGAGGTGGTGCAGCTGCATCATGACTGTGCCATCCCCAGACACAGCACAACTACCCCCCACCCCAATTTGCACTGATAGGGCAGTAAATGGTATGTTCATAATATATAAAACTACAAGAGATTTTTAATGTAATATTTTCTTTGCTAATATTCACTATGAAATTGATGGATTCATACAGATGAGTTCCATGATTATGCAATACATTTTCCAGGTTTCTTACTCATTTCCTTTCTTTCAACTTCAATGGTGTCAACTTGAGCCAGAGAAATGAGTCACTGCAGCCTCGGCGGCAGCTGCTGCCTTTTCAGCCTCTTGTAATCCTCCTCTGATGATGAGCTCAACCTTGACAGCTGTGATTGGGACGCCGCCTAATAAATATATCCGACTTCGGAGCCTACCTTTTCCTCCTTGGTCTTTTAAAGCGCCAGTCAACCATAAAAAATGACATTAACCTTTATTTTAATTTCCCCCCTATGATCTTGCATGCTGCGCTCAGGAGTTTGCTGATATGAGGGGGAGTCGGTGTAACATGTCAGTGAGCTGGAGACAGAATATCAATGGCATGACAGACGTGACCAGTGTGTATCAACTGGCCTTCAGAGAAACAGAGACGAGTGGCTCGTCATTAGAAATAAATCCATTTAGCATGTCAGAAATTTGATTTAACAAAAATATAAGCCCCTGACAATATTGGAAGACCTGGGCTTAGATCCCATCTAGAATTTCCATGGGCACAAGACAGTGGACGTTGATTTTAGCCTCTGATTCCCCCAAATTTTTCTGGGGGTTATATGTCTGTTCAGAGGGCATTTGGGGCTGTTCTGGAGGGGGGGGAGGGAATTTCATCTTCAAAGCATGCAAAATGCAGAACTTCTCTAACCCCCATTTCTCACTGAGGATAATAATAGAAATCATCTTCAATCCAAGGATGAAGTCACAGTGGGACTGTGTAGTCCCTAGAGATGCTGAGTGGTGGCTTTTCTGGAAAAAATGATAGAATGAATATTCTTCACCCCATGCTGGTACTTTTTTTTAAAAAAATGTAGCGACTCAGTCAGCAATTGGAAAGATTAAGCAGCAAGATCAAAGAAGCACCAAGTCCAGCCTGGGCACATGATCCTACCCAAATTTAATGGGTTTCTAAAAAGCATTTCCAAAGCGGCACAAATCCTATCAAATCCAATTGCTTTTAACCTTCTCTGTGAAGTGTTGTCATCATTGAAGAACCCAACCCTTCCCAGATTTAATGAGATTGTCTGGAACAAAAAGGGGCCAAAAAGGACACTTAATCCTTTATTACTGATGTTTAAAAAGTCAGTTTCTCATAATTCTTACCTCATATCTCTCTTATCAAATTCAAGGCAAATGCATCTAAATCAAAAATGTCTTCTAATGAGGCAGATACATATTTTGCACGTGGATTATTTATTTATCTACTGTGGTTTATCAGTAAAATGATAAATATACATATCCCTTTGCTTATTATATGCAGGACCAAAATTTTAGGATGTCAGTGAATATTTTAGGATGTCAATGAATATTGATGGGAAATATCTATTACATTCTTATACCTCAAATTTTGCTAGAAACTTGTATACTTATTACTTGACTATGTTCCAGTTACAGGTATACTTAGATTTAAGTGTACAAAATCAAAATGCAACTGCATGCAGTTAAGCAAGAATGCTACTTCCACATTTATTTAAAATAAGTTTTTACTGGGCACTCCTCCTAACAAAAGCATGAGACAATAGTACTGGGTTTAGCTAGTTCATTCAATTAATTATTTAACTATGTAGATCTATGTCATCTCATAAATATGCCAACACATTTAAAAGAGCAAGCTGTACTAGGCAGCCTGGCTATGACTGCCACATTGTTGAGCAGTCCTACCCTGACTCCAGATTCAGTCTCTATCTTTCACTGGCCAACACACAATGTGCTGTGAAGTGCCCACACCACCCTCTGTGCTACATAGCTACTATCTGGTTCAGAAAGATGTTGATCAGCACTGAGGGCCTTCCTCCTTCCCTGCCACTCTCCACTGCACAGCCAATAAAGAGTTGTTCCAGACTCGGACTCCAGCATACCTTTCCTTTGCCCTAGACTTTCAGTCATGTATTTGTTTTGCACTTTCCGAAGCCACCAGGGTGCAGGTCAGAGTAGCTCTGCAGCATCTGGTTTATGGCAGAACACAACTTTTCCTGCCACTTTGCTTTTCTGTACAAAGCTAGACTGTTAAACTGGAAACATAATTCTTTCTCCAGGTTTTGTGGCTCTTTCCCCACCTTCTCCCACTAACCCAAGAGCGCTACCAGCTTCACTAATCTTCAAGCTGCTGCTCTTTTGAAAATGCAATAGACCAGTGGAATCTATAGTATTTTCAATGAACAAAAACACCTCACTCCAAAATAGTCTGCAAGAGGCCTCCCCATTGGACTGTCACACTTAGACAAGAGGAAAAAACAACTGGCAAAAAAAATTGAGGAAAAGGAAGAAGCTTTGTAGTGGGAGGCTCCTTTAAGAACGGAGAGCCACAGGGAAACCACAGAGTCCAATGGTAAGTGCACAAGTGGCCATAGACATCTGTTTTATGGATATTTTTAGGCTGCTCAGTGGTTGTTTGTTCCTGTTTCAATGTCTGTTATTTGTTTTAAAGACTCATTTGTAATTGGTTTTTATATGATTTTTAAAAAATGGTGCCGTACTTTTGTTTTTACTTGATCCATCTTAGACAGGGCTCTGGATAGATGGCATACAAATTCTATAGATAAATAAATGTTAGGCATTCACTGTGAAATCTAAATGTTACATGTGTCCAAGGAAAGTGGCAAACAACAGAGAAGAAAGGGAGCTGGCAAATGAGGGAAATCTGTGAGAAAGCCATAAGAGAATATACATATATTTTACATTGCTAGAACACTTTTTTTTTGCAATCAAGTCACAGTCAATTTATGGTGTCTCTGTAGGGTTTTCAAAGGAAGAGACATTTAGAGGTGGTTTACCATTGGCTGCCTGTGGGTAGCTACTCCGTACTTGTTGGTGGTCTCCCATCCAAATACTCGCCAAGGCCATCTCTGCTTAGCAGCTGAGATCTGATGAGATCAGGCTATTCTTGACCATCCAGGTCAGGACAATCTGGAACATACATGAATTGTAATACAGATCAACACCTTGTCAAAACTTGGACTGTACTGATCCTAACCTGATCGAACCATTCAGATGATTCAGTATCTCCAATGATAAAATCACAAATCTAAATCAAAGGACTGGAGTGTACAGAAAAGTTATACTAATGAAAGAGCCTACTACTGGCAATCTCTCTCATGCTGTTCTTGGGGAGGGGTGTATCTCCTGTTCGCAAAAGCAGCAAAGGTGAGAAGTCCCATTTAGTTGACAGAAACCCACAGTTTTTAGTATTCCACAAAATGTGCAAAACAGAAATGTTCAGGAGGAAAAATTGGAGTATAATGGAACAGCCTAAGGAGGTGCTTTTGCAATTGTTTATTTGATTAATCATTTTGCTTTGAAGCACTGTCTTCTACCTTTGCAATTCACTTTTGGCATTGTGGACTGTTCTCAGTTTACTCTGTTTCCTAATTTCTGTAATCTTAGTCCTAGTACATTGTCATTGGATGCCTTGTGCTGTCTGGTTGAATTGAATTCTATATTTTGTAATGCACCTTGTTTCTCAGTGAGAAAGGTGGACTGTAAATGAAGAAAATAAATATTCTGGCACTAAAGGTTTATTGAAGAATCCAAGGACCTTTCCACACGGGCGGAATACAGCGCCCCAGGGACGGCAAAAAAGCCGTCCCTGGGGAAGTGTTCGCACAGGAGGTGCTGCTGCTTCGCAGTAGCACCATCCTAACTGCCCCAAAGCGGCATGAAGCCACCACTTTAAACCTCACTCATTGAGCGAGGTTTTTGAAAAGAGGTGTCTTCCCACCAGCACGGTGCGAACCGCGCCAGCAGGAAAACGCCACTTTTCTTGTCGCCTCCACTGACCTGCCTGTCCAGCGCTGCTCTGGAGGGCTGCAGAGACCCGCCCATGCTGCCCTTCGACCCCTAGAGGTTGGAGGGCAGCATGGGCAGGTCCCTGCAGCCCTCCAGAGTGACGCTAGACAGGCAGGTCAGTGGAGGCGATGGACTGGAGGCTGCTCTGTGCAGAGCCACTTCTCCAGTGTGGCGGATCTGTGGGGCTGCTCGCACAATGCCATGCAAGCAGCCCCTGAGCCTCCACTGGCATAATTTAAGCCAGTGGAGGTGTGTTTCCATTGCCGTGCAGAAACAGCCCAAGATTAAATAAGTGTGATGCTTTCTGTTTTGCCTTATGTGTTCTCACTATTTTGCTGGCCTCCCTAATTATTTCCGGAACAGGAGTTATGTTTTCCCTGACCCCTCACCACCATTAAGGAAGGTTTCCCCTACCCCTCACCACCATTAAGAAGATGAATAATTGGTTTTTATATCCCACATTTAAGGAGGCTCCAAGCAGCCTTCCCACTCACCCCCACGGCCCAAAAAACCAGGCACCTGGGGTAGGTGGAACTGATAGAGTTTTGAGAGAAATGTGACTGTCCCAAAGTCACCCAGCAGGCTTCATGTGCTGGTTCATCAGATTAGAGTTTGCTGCTCATGTGGAGGAGCAGGGAATCAAGCCAGGCTCTCTAGATTAGAGTCCTTCTCTTTACTATTATACCCATCTTTTGTTTCAGTTCAGCCAAATGAAACATCCACATTTTGCATATACTGCTTTATTATGGAGATGAACATTATTGAGAACAGACAATTGATTAAAGTTATGAGTGAACTGAACAAAAAGTGCAAAATGTCACAATAGAACACAGAATGGTGTTCAGAATCTTATTCTTTCCCTGTTTCCCATTTATATTCTAGCTGAGTTGACCAATATGTATTTATGATCCAGAACTGGAACCCTTTATGCAGTGGTGGGATCCAAAAATTTTAATAACAGGTTCCGATGGTGGTGGGATTCAAACAGTGGCGCCGCCGCACACACGCACCTCCAGTCCCTATTGGAAAGGGAGGTTGCTTTAGTAACCCCTTCTCGGCACTCAGAAAAAATTAGTAACCACTTCTAGAGAAGTGGTGAGAACTGGTTGGACCCCACCTCTGCCTTTATGCCGTGAGTCCATCCTGTCTATAAAATCTATGGTAGGGAGAAAATGTATGGCCAAATGTACCACTTTTTCATTTCATTTTGTTTCTAATTCTATATGTTGTCCTTCTTAAAGGTTTTGGTCTGTCCTTTTTAATTGCTGGCATTAGTGAATCATTTCTTCTATGTATATTTATACCATGTATATATAATTGATACGGTATTTATCTAAACAATATATGCCATTTATAATACAGATTCATATAATTTACAATGCTAATTTGTTGGCACAAATAATGTAGACAAATGAATGCATTGCAGCAGAAAATTAGGTGCAAGGAAAGAAAGTGGCAGGAAAAAACCAGGTTAGATTCATACAAGAGAGAAAGAAGCAAAATTGAAATAGAGATGTTCAAATCTAACCCACAAACTTGCAAAATTCAGGGTGCAGTGTAAACAATGGTCTTTTCTGCACAGCATAAATATAATGTCTTGAAGGCATTATAAAAAGTGTTTTGGGGAGGAACTCAGCACAGCTCTGTCCCCCAAAATGTTTTCAGGTCACTTTATTTCTCCCAACCTGGGTTTTTCAAAAATCGTTAAACTAGCAATCCTTTCCCCCTCAAGACAGGGTCAAGTCATTTCCTGCTTGCTGTGCGGAGAGCAGTTGAGCAGAAAATATATTATTTTTCCTGTCCAAACCTTTCACTTTAATTTTTGGTGTTCTTACCCACTATTTTGTGCTACTGCAGAGTTTCTACATCCTGCCAGCCATTTGGTGAAGGTTTCCCACAGAGGTTTCCTTTGCTAGCAGCTCATCCACATGCAGTTTCAGGGTAAAAATGACATGAATAAAATCTGTTTTGCCTCCAACACGACCCACTGGCCCTGGCAACTCTTTTTTTGTCTGCGCTGTGCAGACACACAAAAAAAGCCAAAACAGTTTTTTTTTTAATACATCTGCAAGACATTTTATTTGTGCTGTGCAGAAAGACCAATGCTTTCTGGGGAGCAAGCGCCATTGAATAAAATGGGATATCTTTCTGAGTAGACATGGTTAGGATTGCTCCTTTTATCACATTTCATGGGAAGAATAGCTGAAGATCCTAAAGTATAACAAACTGGCAAACAAGCTGTGTAGTTTTTACTCTCTGGGAGGAACCAGGGCAAAGCTTTGTCCTAGCCACAAGTACTTATGTAGGTACTGCTGTCTTCCCTTGGTGAATTCTGCACAGCAGAAATAAAACATCTTTAGAATGTTTTAAAAATCATTTTGGGGGATAGAGTTCACACAGGTCTCTTCCCCAAAATGTCTTCAAATCATTTTATTTCTCTCAACCTGGGTTTTTCCAAAATTGCTAAACTAGTGATCTTTTTTGTCCCCAACCCAAGTTGAAGACATTTCCTGCCTGCTGAGCAAACAAAAGCAGGCAGAAATGCTTTATTTCTCCCACCCAAACCTCTTACTTTCATTTTTGCCATTTGCACCCACCATTTTGTGTGCTGCAGCAGATATTCTCTGAAGGTTTCCCACTAAGGTTTCCTCTGCTTGCAGTTCATCTGTGCACGATTTCCGTGTAAAAAGCAGATGAATAAAATTTGTTTTATGTATTGTTGAAGGCTTTCACAGCTGGATTCAACTGGTTGTGGTGGGTTTTCCGGGCTGTGTGGACGTGGTCTGGTGGATCTTGTTCCTAACTCACTGGACATAGTGTGTAACAGACTTCCCTCTGTGATACACCTCTGAAGATGCCAGCCACAGATGCAGGCAAAACGTTAGGAACAAGATCCACCAGACCACAGCCACACAACCCAGAAAACCCACCGCAACCAAGATTTGTTTTGTTTAGGAATCCTGTGCACATGTTGGGGTGGTTTTTTTTTGAAGGGGATGTCTGCGAAGCTATGGCGATACAATTGGAGACGTTGCAATATGCCCATATATGTGTCACATGCACAAGATCACTGGGAAAAACAAGCTTTATTACATGGAATAATTACTTTTTACATGGAAATCACACATGAATGAGCTGCAAGAAAAAGGAAACCTCCAAGGAAAACCTTCACCAAATTGCTGAGGCATGGACAATCTCTTCAGCAACACACAAAATGGTGGGCACAACTGTGAAACTGACAGCATGCAGCAGGCGAGAAAAAAAGATCTGTTTTGACTGGCAACACTTGTGTTCTCCACACTGTGGGAACATAAAATGCAAAAATGAATCTTTTCAAAACGTCTGGAGGATGTTTTATTTCTGCTGTGTGGAAATCACCTTTGTTAACCTACATCAGGCTTTTGGCAGTTTGATTATCAGTGATACAACAACTTAGGCACCCTTGGGTGGGGACTAATTACTTGACCATTTCTCATGGGGTAAACACATACAGATCTCTCTAGGTTATTGATTTGAAGAGAAAGACAAGCATGATTATTTACTACCAACATGCCTGAGTCATTTAAATGCTACTCAGTCATATGGGAGCAATTCATAGAGTAATTCCCATCAGTTGTAACATGAAAAAAGAAAGATATTTTAGGCTTCTTTGACTTGTTAAGAACTTGTTAAGTTCCATCATTTCCTTCAGGACTTTCTCAAGCATGTTCAAGTCAGTATCTTATGCCAGAAGCTTGGGGATGGGGGGATGAATTCATACCTGGTGAGCTCCCACAATTTGTTAACACCATTTCTCTTCACACAAAAGTAACAGCTGGAGTATTTCTCTCGCTTAATTATGAGGGGATGTCTGTTACCTCTGGCTAATGGTAATGAGTTGTAGATTTTAAGAAGTCCGAGCCAACTGAAAATAAGGGAAGACTAGGGCTGTTTATTCAGATAAGCTGAACAAAAATTGGAAATATTTCATTTTGTGTGTTGATTTTTTCTCCCCCTCCCTTCCTTTCATTTTTTGGTGCTTGCTTCTCTGTTGTGTTGAACTGTTGTAGCAGTCACGGCTCTTGTCTCCTAGTTTTCCATCATTTGTTTAAAGGCTGGGGGAATCTGTTTATTGTTGCTCTGTTGAATTGGTGCAGTTAAATTGTTCTCCTTCTTGCAGGTTCCATTTGAGCCATTTTGATATGGTAGTTGGGAAATTAAAATAGAAGCTAGTTTTGATGAGGGTGTGTTAAGAATTGGTTTAAAAATGTTCAAATTGTAATTTAGGTGTAGGGCTTTAGTTTCTTCCTAATTAGGCTGTGTCAGGTGTTAAGTCAAAGATCTTGTGTGCAAAATAGTCAATTAGCATACACTACACCTTTTGAGCTTCATTACAGTTGAACCCAAATGGCCTTAGAAAACAAATTCCTCAGATCCGGCAGTGCCTTTGTAGAGAAGTTCTTCTCAATTCCTCTGTCTGTAATTGGGGTACAAGCGCCAAGACAAATTTTAGTGCAGTTATTTTCCCTATTTAAAACATTTTGACATTCCATCTCCAGGGCAGATGAAGGTTAACCTTAAACAGGTTCTGGAATAGAAAGTCACTAGGTAGTGGTTTTTTCAGCAAATTGAAAAAGAAAAAAAAGAAAACCACACCTTGAAGTAAGTTCAGGTTAGATGATTTTTTACAAAACAAAACTTTAGTTCGTTAAAAAAAAAATTTCAGGATCTGTTAGGTTGTAGTGTAGGACAAGTAGCTAGGAACTTAATTTCTCTGTGGTAGCCAGAGGTTGGCCTGGGAGAACAATGAGCAACAGGAAGGAAACACAGTGGGGCCTTGGGGGAAAGGTGGAGAAGACTAGAATGGGAGAGCTGCAGCTTTCCCCCAGCTTGTATGGATACCTGCTCTTCAACTGATTTCCACCATCCTGACCTGTGATTGCAGTGGTGTAGATCTACACTATATTTTAATGTATGTAGTAATATCTTGAAGGAGTTTCTGTAAAGCAGTGGCGTAGGAGGTTAAGAGCTCGTGTATCTAATCTGGAGGAACCGGGTTTGATTCCCCGCTCTGCCGCCTGAGCTGTGGAGGCTTCTCTGGGGAATTCAGATTAGCCTGTGCACTCCCACACAGGCCAGCTGGGTGACCTTGGGCTAGTCACAGCTTCTCGGAGCTCTCTCAGCCCCACCTACCTCACAGGGTGTTTGTTGTGAGGGGGGAAGGGCGAGGAGATTGTCAGCCCCTTTGAGTCTCCTGCAGGAGAGAAAGGGGGGATATAAGTCCAAACTCTTCTTCTTCTTCTTCTACATGGAACGCAAGTTGAAAGTATCTTCAGCCTTGCTGTCTACTTTGATGTGCATCTATGGGATGGTTTCCAATGACATCTCTGTTAGGCTTCATGCATTTAATATTTTTAATCAAATAATGTCGTTTTGTCCTTGTAACAATATTCAGGTGATGAAATTGACTTGGGATAAGGAGACAATATCACTCTTGTTAAGAGAAGAATCTGTATTTAAAGCAAAATTCTCAGTCCTGTGATTAGATCCTTTGAAGTAAAGAAAAATGTCAAAGAACTTTATAACTCTTGACTGTCTCACAAGATCTTAAGAGACAGTGATGTTAAAAGTGAAAAAAAATAAATGGAGAGGCATTGTTTAGATGAATGGGAAGAGGCAGGAAGCAAAAACATTTCAGACCACACAAAAGGCCTTTGGTTTGTGTCCATCCTTATTTCAGTTGAACAAGTTCACCCGCTTTATAAATGCTGTTCTTGTGGTTGACTGTTTAGACTTCCCAGTTACTGTGCCTTAACTTATTACCGGGAAGGCTAAAGTCTGAAAGGTAATTAGTTAATCCGAGGTCAAGTCTGGGTAAGTCTGAAGTTTAATGTTTGCCTGTTTGACTGGCTTTGTTCATTCCAAAGATGTTTTTGTCTTCTCTTGTAACTGGAGTTCTACTTCCTTAATGATTGCGACTTGGTGTGCGTTAGATAATTATTTGACCTTCGCAGAGGTGGACTATGCCAGATTTTATCTTCACTCCCCTCAGGACTTTTTTAGCAGTCAGAGTTGCTCCATGGGTTGGACACAGTCATGGGATGGATTAAAAGAATCTAATTGTTTTGATGAGTTGGCAGCAATACTACAGAAACCAGTGATCATACATCACAGTAAAAATGTCCCTGCTTGAAGTAATGGTGCTATAATTCCTTCTTGTTTGTTGAATCATTTCGTAGTACAAAACTCATATTTCTATTTCTTTACTTTAATCATCAGGGTCAGGGGAGAGCAGGTCTCTGTGTGATACAGAAGTTAGTTTTCTCAGCCTTGGAGAGCTGTCATATTTTTAGGTAGGGGTTTCAAAGAAGTGAAAAGAAAATCAGAGGTTTCTTCATAACCAACTGAAAGTTCTATAACTTGGCTGTCAAGCACGTGCATATTAGCATCTGTGAATTATTAGTAGCAGAATTGAACAAGCTGGATAAGAACTTCTTAAATATTCCAAAATGTTGTTCTTCTTTTTTAAAAAACCCACTAATAACATTTTTAACCTACATACAACCTACATCAAGTACCTGGTCACTCTCACAGTGCCTCAGGAGAATACTGGACAAGCAGATCCATGAGTCATGTGGATGATGTTGCAAGTGCTGTAATATGGGGAGCACTTTCCTCCACTCCTCCTTTTCTAACTAGAAATGCTCCTATTCTGGTAGCAAGGGCTTACTCTTTAAATACAAGTTGTAATCTTGCTAATTACAAAGCCAATTGTCATTCTAAGCAGAATGACCATCCTGACCATCGGCATGCATGGAAGGCTTTATATTTTTAAGAATTGCATGTGCAACTAGAATTGTTAATGGAAACTTCAACTCATAGCTAGCATTCATCCCCATGGAAAACATCTGAGGAGCTGCAAGCTTCTCAGTGAACTCTTTCGACTGTCAAACTGAAGGTGTTCAAAGTGGTGATCAGTTGTAAGGCAATAATTCAGTCTGTCCAGTTCATGCTGAGCACCTGCCGAATCGGATTGCATCTAGTTCTTCCAAAAATGTCCACATGCAAAGATGATGTTAATTGACACTGAATAGTGGCCATTAGCATCATTAAGGACTACACAAACCTACCAAAGGTTAGGATTCTATTTAAACACAGCATTTATTGATGACTGGTTTAAATGATTTGTGAGTGCTTTAATTGCCTATTGAAACAATTGCCTGCTGAGCAGAGTAGTTAAGCAGCAAGGATGGGGCGAGAGGAGAACAGAGCGCAGTCAGGCTGTTCGACAAAACACATTTGCAAACATATTTGCTGTAGTGCATGGTTAGGAAGGAATACAGTGAAACAACGGGTCAAACATCTATGAACAGAATGAAAAGTTATTAAACATCTCACCAGAAAACAGCTCATCCTGGTCAAACTAACTAGCTAAATAAAGCCCAATTTGGTGTTCAATTCTGGTTCCAGTTATCATTAAGACACTTAAGGGGGGGAAGGGTTTTTTGTGGGGGGTCTTTCCAAGTTTAGAAGGAGCAGAGGGATTCAGATGGCCAGAAGGGTGAGCAAGGGTGATCCTGGAAATATTTTTTTAAAAAAAGAAGAGGTCACCAAGCAGGACAGGGAAGCTTGGAAGCAGTCTTGGTTAGTCTCTGAGCTGTGGCCCATTCTCACAGTACAGTCCTGGGGAGGGATGTGATTGTGCTCAGGGAGCAGACTGACCTGACCTTTAAACTGATGTATCTCCAAGATATGTTGAAGTAAGGGCTAGTTCCTCTGCCGCAGGCTCCCAGCTCTGCTGCACTGCTCTCAGATACCAGCACAGCCCTGCAGTGGCTGCCCATTGGTGCAACTGTGGTGTAGGTCCCTGAGTTGGCATTGGAGGTGCTGAAATGCCCACTGGATATACTAGAAGCCAGGAATGCCAATTGACTTGGACAGGTTCTATTGAAATACATTACTGCACACAAAAGTTACAATGAGTGCAAAATGATTTTGGGACAGGAAGGACAGTGCCCAGAGTGGAAGAATGATAGTTCTATCGCAGAAAACATCTGCTGCATTGAGGAGACTGTTGGGGAATCTGTTGGTGGTGTTGTGAGCCCTCTCCTATTGCAACACAGCTGGGGGTGGCTGGGAAATAGCCCAGGGCACCTATGGCAGTGTGGCTAGGATGCATAGCTATTGGTAAGAGGAAGATACCTACAACTGCACAGACTCAGCCATGAACTCTTGTTCCTGCTGAATGCTCACTAACAAAACCCTTCAGGGAGCAGACTAGTGATGCCAAAGTTCCACCAGTGTCCAGCCGCCACACCACGGGCAGCCCTCAGTATTGCACTGCCCGTTACATTATTGGAACTGTATGACTTGTTTCTGGGCAGTGTTGATGTGGGTATTGTCCTTTCTTTGGCAGAACATTTAACATGCTATGCTGCTTTCTTGTTTAACAATACTCTGACTGATCATTTGAAACTCTTTAATTAATGAATTGATTGCCCAATACTGGGCGAGGGCTATTTTCCCTGGTTAATATGGTGGTATTTGATGTGATCCTATACCGTCTGATAGCTCTTGGACTTTTGACATGATTTTCTTGGTGGTTATGAAGAAAAGATTTGGAGGGGCAGAAAAAATTTGTTAAGGGGTGGAGAATTTCTTTTTCCAATTTTTTCTTAAAAGAAATAGCTGTTCCTTCTTTTTTCCCCTCTTTCTTTTAAAAAAACGGGATTTATTTTATTTCTCTTTGATCTCTAATTGAAGACAAATCTGAATTATTCAAGAGGGTTTTCTATGCAGGCATTAGACTTTCACCAAGTTACTTAGTTAAATTGTTAGAGGTTGTGGTCTGTACTACAGTGTATAGCTTGTTGAAATTAGGATCCTACTATGGAATATTGCATCATTTAATGTGATGGGTGAATACTCATGCTTTGCTTCAATTCTATTTTTAGACTTTTCATTGGTTCTACAACCCTTATCCTATTGCATTGTTTATTGAATATCCTATCTGTCAATTGTTTTGACTCACTTCGTCTGATCTTGAGTCCAAGTGAGAAAGACAGACTATAAATAATCTATATATATAAAAAGCTAACAGTGACTTTGTTGGTCATGCCCTAACGCGGAAACAGCTGGACAGATCGCCCCCAAATTTTCACATGACGTCCCACTCTGTTGCGGGCAGGTAATCCGACCTTCAAATCGCCGAAAGTCCATACCTGAGCCAGGTAAAACATCTTTTTCCTGGCGCACAAGGCCACGAAGCTGGCTGTGTTTAACTGTCACCCTTAGAATGTTTGTGCAGCATGTCTGTGGCCTGAGAGGTTGATATGCCATTAGAATGTTTGTGCAGATGGCCAGAGATGAGCAGTTAAAACAGTAAATAGGTAATACTGTTAGGTAATACGAGTGGAAATGAAACACATACACACTTTGCCATGTGAGACGTCAGGTGGGGTTCCCCACTCACACGCAGGTAACTTTCACTCTCTGTGCCTCACCCACTACTACCACACAATACACATACTCTCATCCACATCCAGCTCATCCTCACACCCCTTACTCTGCCCTCCCTCACATCCAACCACCACTTACCCACTTTCTCACCCATATTCGCAACAGCTCTCTTTTACTAAAATCCACTGGGTGGAGGCGAACCAACACTACTGCCTCCCCTTCTTTTGCACATGGCCCTTTAAGAACCCAGGGAGCTGGCCTCGATCTGAGTGCCTCACCACCCTGCCTCTGCTGCCTGACTGGGATAGCCTCCTTGAAAAGCTTTGTTATGGAGTTCAGAATGTTTCAAGGATAGTATAGTCTTCATCTGAATGTAAAACTACTCATAGATGGCACGTACAATTCTTTTAAATTTAATAATGGTGCATACCCATGCTTTTATACCTTATGCCAATAAAGGTCTATTGTGATTGTGATTGATAGTCTTCATCTGGATGCCTCCATCCTCCTTCCCTTGCGGAGGCCCCAGGTGAGGTCTCCTTCTTGCTATGTTTCCAAGCACAGTGTTTAAGAACAACAGGCTCGTTAACATAAGATGGTTAAGTATATGAAAGGATGTTTCCCCCTCTGCCCAGATGTGGCCTTGGGCCTTGACTAATGTGGTGCCAGGGAGGGTGGGAGCTGTATCTGACAGTTGTAAATACAGTAAATAAACACCGAGGAATTATAAATAAAGCAAATAAAGGAATTATAAATAAAGTAAATAAATATAGAGCAATTGTTTAGCAATTTCTGTTTTAGAGGTTTAACTAGCTGACATCTAAGAAAGAAACTATTTTCTCCTCATTGGTTCTCTATACTATATTAGTCCCCCAGTCCCTAGCTATTTGTGTTAAATATATTGCTTAAAATGCTTACCCAGGGTTTTTCCCCCTGATTCAAGAGTCTTTTGTTAACCCCCTGCTCTTCCTTCACCAATACTGGCATTTGAGAAAAAAATCAAAGAATTCCTGTGTAAACTGCCTATGCTTGGAAGGTCTGCCTTCTCTATTCCCACTTTTTGTGTACTCTGGCTTCCAGTTCCACTACAGTCCACCGTAAGTATCACTTTTCTGCAAACACCTCACTTGGCTTATGTGAATGGCCTTCATAAAAAGGAGAGGGATGGAATTTCAGGACAAGGAGCTGATTCACACTTGAATATGCTGCTTCAGCTTCTGAGAGAGCAACTACCTTAGTAAAAGCCAAGAGCTCCATTTGATCTTCACTAATGGCATGTATTTTATGTCTGTAAAGAGAGAGATGTTGAACATTTGGACTTCCATGGGCTGTACTTTTTGAGGATATTTGCACTGACACTTGAGAATCAGTGTAAGAACAGCTTGGATCTTATTAACAAGGACCATGTTGAATATTACTTACCTATATCACATGACCCCTAAAAAGTTTTATTCTATGTTGTCAAAAGTTGATGCAGAGTTAGACCACTGATACTTCAAGCTCAGTGGCTTGGGACATGCTGTGCTGATTACTAAACATCACCATCTCTTTCCATCTTCGCCAACTATGGTCTCCGGAAGCCATTGGTGGGCTATTCCACCATTTAGGGTGACCCATCTGGCTTCGATCAGAACCCAGGCCTTTTCTGTTGTATCTCCTGCACTGTGGAATGGGCTTTATGAAGAGATGAAAGGAACTCCCTCCTTGGAGATCTGAGGCGGCATAGCAAGGCTTACCTGAGAGGACCAGCATGGTGTAGATGAGTGGTGTCACTGTTAAGAGTGGTGGACTCTAATTCAGAGAACTGTATTTGATTCCCTGTTCCTCCACATGAGCAACAGACTCTGTCGAATGCTTTCACGGGCTTTCACGGCCGGATTCAACTGGTTCTGGTGGGTTTTCCGAGCTCTGTGGCCATGGTCAGATACTTTTCTCTGTGATACTCTGAAGATGCCAGCCACAGATGTAGGCGAAACGTTAGGAACAAAATCCACCAGACCATGGCCATACAGCCTGGAAAACCCACCAGAACCAGACTCTAAACTGGTGAACCAGGTGTGGTTTCACACTGCTACACACAAAGTCTGCTGGGTGACCTTAGGCTAGTCACAGCTGTCTCAGAACTCTCTTGGCCTCACCTTACAAGGTATTTGTTGGAGAGAGAGGAAGGGAAGTAGTTTGTCAGAAGACTTCTTACGATTGAGAAAAGTGGGATATAACTCCATTTTTTTCTTCTTGTTTGCTAGGACTTTTAAGGTGGGGAGGGAGGGATTTGAGATTTGTTATTTTTGTCTGGTTTAAAATGGATTATTTAAACTATTGTTGCAAGGTGCTTTGAACCATGAGGAAACGCAAGGTATAAATGATGATTAATTGAATAAATAAATTACTCCCTGTAATGTTTACAAGAAGAAATGGGGTTTGGTTACAGCCCAGTGGGGGAGGCAGAGTAACAGCATGTTTTGGAATGCCAATGCTCAGCAGAGCTGAAGCTAGAACATCCTTTTTAAGATGCCAACTCTGATGGAAGAACATGACAGCAGAATCTGGTAGCCTACTTGAGAAGCACGTGTTTGTGGTGGTGTCTGCAGCACTGGCTGGGTGGTCCATCTAGCTCAGCCAGCTCACATGAGAGGTATGTTCCAGCAGTGGAAAGAGCAGCTCTTGCTGGATCACCTCAGCCCCAAGGAAGAAGAGAGTGTATCCTGACTGGCAGCAGTCTCCCAGGGTCTCAAGAAACTGCCTCCGCCACTCCTTGGCCAAAGCAGCAAAAACATTCCAGGGCTGCAAGAAGATAAACTGATGTGTGTGACAGAGACACTGAAATAATCCACAAGATGCGGATCACTACCAAAGGGATGGGCTTTTCAGCAAGGAAGATGTTGTACATGTAATTAAAATAATGATAATGAGTGCAGCAGTGCATAAACTATTTCAAACTCCAATTACATCTGTTGCACTCTGGCTGTTTTTTTTTTACAAATAAAGATATTATACATATATTCTTCTATTTGTGTTATTTTTTATATATGTGTACATACACCATTCTATTTACATTATATTTGCTTCAACCCCTATACATAATACTTGTTCTCAACTTTTTTTGTTGTCCATGGGGGGGGGGGGGTTACAAATGAACTCAAGTTATCTTAAATGTGGAATTCAGTAATAAATACAAAGATTTTTTACATCCCACAAATAAATGGGATTGGACATAAAAAAATCTTTGTATTTATGTGCACTTTTGGTTTCTTTAAGAACTTTCGGACCAGTGGTATCCTGTATTAGAGGTTTTTTTAAAATTTGTTACTTTGATGATTATCACTTTAAAATCATCCTTTCTGCCATTTCTGATGTATTTTTAACAAGAACCAGCAATTACATTGTACTGTGAAAACACATGCAAAAATGGATTTGCATTTTCTTTCCCATTGCTAAATCTTATTGAGTGCTGCTTTTACCCTTTTCTTATCTAAAGACCACATTGACTTTTTATCCCACTGATTCTCTGGTGGTCCCCAGTTCATGCTACATTTAAAGGAATTATCTCTCTTGTTTATTTTTTTTAAAAAAATAACTGCAGCATTCTCAAAATATTGCTTAATTTATATTCTGAGCATCCAAGTATCCCTCCTATGAGCCACCATCAGAATAAAGCACTGTATTGCCCTTTTCTTCATCTGTGTAATTGTTGGTTTAAAATGAAGTGATTGATTGCCTGTGGAACTAAAGCTGGTGTTTCCATCAAGTTTTGAGAAGAAACAGCAAAGATTGGCTCACATTATTTACACATCAGCTGGGAGAAGGAGGAAATAGATGAGGTTCAAAGTGCACAGCTCACACTGCTTCCTTTGGGGCTTTCCATCAAAGAGACACAATGTGAGAGCCTCAGAAAATGAAAGGCCTGAATTGTGAAAGAACAATGTCACATCATGGAGCAGACAAGGGCAACAGGGACTGTGGGGAAATATATAAATGCATTGTCTTGGCAGTGTTTCAGGATTTTTTTTAATAGGTCTCCTGTGAAGGGCTGGCACACTGACTAGTAAAGTGGACAGTTACCCGGAATGATGTGAATAAAACACCTCAAATTACTGGTGGTGTTGGGATACCAGAAGCTGTAACACACATATGTAGAGGGTCATATAGACTTAACTGGAGTATAAAATCATATTTATTAATTAATTTATTACATTTATATCCCGCCATATCTTTGGAAACTCAAGGCAGCTTACAATAAAACATACACAATAAATATAATAAATACAATAAATATAAAAAACCTTAAAACCACATAGATAACTAAATTTAAATCAAATACAAACAGATGGTGTGCAAATCCAATATAGGAGCGTAAAAGAAGCACGTGCACACATTGTAACCAATCGAGGGCCAGATGTAATTTTATGGGGGAAAGGGATGTCTGGCTGGCTCAACAGAAAAGAGTGGAAGTTTGGATGCTCAAACATCAGCCTGTTTGGTTCACTGTTTGTTCACTAGGTATGATTAAGGATTTTTCATCGAACACTTGGCTGTTTGCAAACAGTAAGAACCTATTTGTTGGGTCACTTTTCTTGTATGCACTTTTCTTGTATTCAGTCTACAGTGTTCAGTCAGCAATGTTTCCTGCATGCACATTTTGACATAGCCTAATAGTGGGAATACTTCTTTGCACACTCCTCTATCCCCCACCCCCCCAGACCTGTTGTTGCTGCACTCAGCAGTCAATCATATATATCAGAAGTGTGCACATCAGTTAGTCAGCCATCGATTAAAAGCGCTGCCTTTTTAAAAAATCTATACTTTTTTATTTTAGTCTTGTGTTATTTTTATTTTAGTCTTGTGGTTTTTTTAAATTTTAGTCTTGTGTTACTGATGCTAATGCACCCTTGCATATTTTCACATGTTATTTAATTACTGGTCCAATGGTCATTATCACAGCACAAGAAAGCAAAACTCTACAACCATAAAAAAGCAAAATTCTACAACCATTGGTTTGTAGTAAATGCTGTTTTTAACTTTTTTAATGGTTTTATTGTTGTTTTAATTGTTGTTGCTGTGCTGAGCCCCTTTGGGGAAGGCCGGGGTATGAATGAATGAATGAATGAATGAATGAATGAATGAATGAATGAATGAATGAATGAATGAATGAATGACGAAACAACCCCCATCATAAGAACATAAAAAGAGCCCAGCTGGATCACACCAGAGATCCACCTAGTCCAGGATCCTTTCTTACATGGTGGTCAACAAGTTCCCCTGGAGGGCCAACAGCAGGATAAAGAGGCTAAGGCCTTCCTCCTGGGACTGGTAATCAGAGGTTGATTGTCTCTAATGGTGTTGGTTCTCTTTAGCCACCATGACTTAAAGCTACTATTAGACCATGAATTTTTACTGCCATCTATGCATGAGGCCATCAATAATTTCTCTGGCAGTGAATTCCACATTTCAGTCACTCACTGAGTAAAGAAATATACCCTTTTGCCCATCTTGAATTTACATCCATTCACCTTCTGTTCAGAGTTGGCTCCCACCACCATCCTGGACTTTCTACCCCACCCCGTACTCACTGCAATCAGTGGGAGCTCCAAGTAAGAGGCAGTGAGGGATGAGGCAAAGAAGAGGAGGAAAGGTTGGCCAATGCATGCCATGCTGAAGTTGCCACCAACCATCCTGGATACAAAACAAAAAGCAGCGGGGTATGGCTCAGCAGGAGGATGGGAGGAGGACACCCAGAAGGACAGCCTGGACAGGCCTATGCAGGTACCCCAGCCAGCATGTGGCTCAATGCAGCTGCAGGGCCAGGTTATGTCTCACGTACCAAGTCTTAAAAAGGCAGATGAACTCTCAGGCCAGGGTGCCAATCCACGGGGTGGGGGAACCTGACAGATGGCCTGACAGATGTCTGGCAGCAGGCTTTGGCCATGTGGAGGGAGGCCAACAGGGGAGGTAAAAGAGGGAGGAGAAGTCATGGGAGGAGAAAGGCAGATAGGAAGAGGAAGCAGAGGCGGAGGCGGAGTGAGAGGGAACTTCGCCCAGGATGCGCATGCACCCTGCATTCTTGCAGCAGCGGCGCCTGCCCCGCCATGCCTTGGAATGCCCCAAGAATGCCCCAGAACACCCCCTCCATGGCCTGGCCACGCCTCCGCCGCGGCTCTGCTCAGGGTGTCGCACCCTGCCCCGCCCCATTGGCCCTACGCCACTGGGAGGAAGGGAGAGTGAGAGCTAAAGAACTAAGGCTCATTCTGCACATGCAGAATAATGCACTTTCAAACTGCTTTCAGTGCTCTTTGAAGCTATGCGGAATAGCAAAATCCATTTGCAAGTTGTGAAAGGGGTTTGAAAATGCATTATTTTGCGTGTGCGGAAGGGGCCTAAGTGAGAACAAGTATAGACAGAACAGAGAGGTAGAGAGGAGGAATAGGAGCCTGGTCTGATCACATCCCAGCACCAGCCTGTGGGGGACAGACCACAGGCCTTCTGTTCAGCCATGTGAGACCTGATGATAGTACAGGCAACCAACCATCCATGAAAGGAAGGAGGGATGGCTGAAGGCCCCAACCCGGGGTTGGTGCCGGGGGAGGTCCACACCTTCAAAGGATGCCATCAAGTTCTAGTGTTTTGGGAGAAGGAGAAAAAGATTTTTCTATATAATATCTCTACCCCCTAGTAATTTTATAAACCTGTATCATATCCCCTTTAGTCCTTCTCTTGGATAAAAAGGCACAATCTGTTTCTTATAACACAGCTTCTGTGCAATGCAGGGGCAAGCCATTTATTCAAGCTGTTTAAAAATGAGTGTAATTGAAACACTTTTTACATGCCATCATATGCTTAGCATTTTTCACATGTTTGTTTTTCTAAAAACCCAATACAGACATCCTTTGATTTTTTTTTATTGGTATTTTTTCTTGCTTGTTAAACCAGCCACACCAGTGAAAATTCAGTTGTTAACAGGAGCAGGAAAATATCTATTAAAAATTCTAGGAACCATACTTCAAACAGCTTTGTGTATATGTGTAGCAATTTCCAGAGTATGAGATCTTAAAACCGTTCGTCTATAGATACAAAAGTCAATAGAAATAGTGTGGCTAATAGTGTTCCTTAAAACATGATTACGCCTTCTTCTGGAATGCAAGAGACATTCAGCCTCCACCAATGACTAAAATGTCCTCCATTCATCGACCTGCCTTATGCACAGTTGGCGCATACGAGCTGTAAATGTGAAGGCTCTATCTGCACAATTTTATCCTGAAAAAAATATTGAAAGCAGATGGTGTGTAGATAGCTTCCATGTTGCTATGCACAGTCTAAGCAGAACTTACAAGCTTGTAATATGACCTCTCCCACACACTCCTGATCCAATCCTATGCACACAGTCTCTTAAATCATGAAAATGATGGCAAATTGTAACCATTTCTATCTTGGTTGCCAACCTCTAGGTGGCTCCTGAAGTTCTTTCAGAATTACAACTGATCTTCAAACTTCAGGGATCAGTTTGTCCAGAGGGGGAAAAGGACAATTTTAAACAGACTGTCTGTCATCACTTCCCTGCTGAGTTCCTTCCCCAAATTCCACCCTCTCAAACACTTTCTCCAAATCTCCAGGAGTGTTGGAGTTGGCAACTCTCGAATTGGCAACTCAGACATGCATACATGTTAATCCTATGAATGAACTCTGTGGCGTCTCCCCTAGCCACCCGTCTCCCTCAGGCGAGTGTGCCGTCCCACCTTCCCTGACCTGGGGGTTGACTTCCCCAGCCAATGTTCTTTCCCCTTGGCCCAAAGGGCCAAGAAACAGTCTCGCCCACAGGGTGCCTAGGTACTGGCACGCCCTGACACTCTCCCCACACCCTGTCCTCCCCCTCGCTCTGTTGCTTCACAGAGCGAGGGTCTGCCAGCCACCTAGGCTCTCCACCACTCCCCCTTCCCTGTTATACCCTCACAGAGATAGGGCTCTCCCCGGGCCCCCCAGCTTGTTCACTTGTTTCACAACTTGTTTCACAGTTTAACACCATATATAAGCTGGTCTGCATGACCCTCCCCCTTCTCTGCCTCTTCGTGCAAGCACCCCCATCCTCCTGCCTCTTTCCAGCTCTCCCTTCCACCCTCTTCTCTCAGCCAATGCCCCTTTGCTTCTCTTCCCACCCTCTTATATCCTTTTCCCCACCTCATTTCCCTGCCACGACCCAGCTGTCGTCCCCCTCGATCCCCTCCATCCACTTCAGCTGGGGCTGGGTGAGCCCCACCCCCTCGTTCCCTCCACGTTGCACATCCTGGTCTGTGGATCTGAGGATCGACGGGCCGGTGGATCAATGGGCCAGTGGATTGGCAACCCATCCGGATCCTGAGGTGGTGAGTTGCCTGGGCGGGGAGGCGGTGCCTCGCCGGGGCAGAGAGGCGGCGGATCGACGGGGCTGCTTGGCGAGCTGCTCATCCTGGTCAGCTGGTGCCGTGCCGCCTCCTCTCGGTAAGCGGCCGCGGGCACCTCTGGCGCCACAGCAAGTCCGGGCATCACGCTGAGGCTCGCGCCCAGACAAACTCTGAACACTCTGGATAGTCTCAGCCATGGAGCTTTCTTCTGCTGCTGCTAAAATGTATTTGCCCAAGATCAATGGTTTTCAACAGGCTCTTGACCAAATAGAAAATTTGGTTGAGAAAGACACATGTTTCATGGCAGGGACTATCCACTAGCACAGAGCTCATTCAGAGGATTGTAGACAGGAAAAAAGAGTCTCAATCCAGGATCTGGGAGACCCAGATCATGTCTCTGCTCTGCCATGGGAAGCTTGCTGGGTGACTTTGTGAAGGTCACTCTTTCTTAGCCTAACCTATTTCATATGGGGGTTGTTGTGAGGATAAACTAGAAATGGAGTAACTATGTACTGTATATAAGTCAAGTTTTTCAGCACATTTTTTGTGCTGAAAAAGCCCCCCTTGACTTATACACGAGTCAGATGTATTTTAAAAAATATTTTAGGGTTTTTACTTTGTTGGCCACCAGGGGGTGCAGTGTTTAGGCTAGCAGCACCAAATTTCAGGGATTGTTTAAGAGACTCTCCTGATGATACTACCCAAGTTTGGTAAAGATTGGTTCAAGGGGTGCAAAGTTATGGACCCCCAAAGAGGGTGCCCCATCCCCCATTGTTTCCAATGGGAGCTAATAGTAGATGGGGCTACATTTTGAGGGTCCATAACTTTGGACCCCTTGAACCAAACTTCACCAAACCTGGGTGGTATCATCAGGAGGGTCTCCTAAAGATACTCTGAAATGTTGGTACTGCTAACATAAACATTCCTCCCCTGACCAAAAATCCAGTTTTGAAGGATTTTAACTCTTGTGTTTTAGCTTGGTTGCTGGTTGAGCTAAGGTTTTTGTACTTTTAAAGTTATTTTTGAGACCATATTGTTTTTGTTGACCCTCTTTTCCACTTACAGAGCTAGTTTACTGTTTTTCTTTGAAATAAATATTCAAAAACATTTAACCTACTGATGCCTCAATAAATGTAATTTTATTGGTATCTATTTTTATTTTTGAAATTTACCAGGAGCTGCTGCATTTCCCACCCTCGACTTATACGTGAGTCAATACGTTTTCCCAGTTTTTTGTGGTAAAATTAGGTGCCTCGACTTATATGCGGGTCGACTTATACATGAGTAGACGGTAAGTAAGTATGGGGGAAATGTTGCATGTCATTTTGGATCCCCATAGGGGAGAAAATAGAGTATAAATGTCTAAAAAACAGACAACACATGGAAGCTGAAGGAAGAAATAATCAGTACAATGACACCCCTGCATATGTATTCCTCAGAGGCTGACTGTGCCCATATTTTAGTTGTCTGCATCATGCTGTTGGATGGGATATTTACAGTGCCATCCTAAACAGCCTTATACCTTTCTAAGCTCACTGTCTTCAGTTATCACTGTTAGTGAGACTATACAATTTCCTCACGAGAAATAAACATAATCCTCTGTCACTTTGGCTGCTAACATTTCAAAAGGATGCATTGACTTTTCATACTGGAAAACAATAAAATTGATCCAGCTGAGCATTTACACTGGACAGGTGCCATCAAGACAAGAAAATCACTTTGAGGAAAATTCTACATGCAGAGAAGCACCGTGAGAGTCAGAGATTAGCAAAATGCAAGGAGTGATGAGATTATTCTCTATCTCTTTTTGGTATCTCTAGCCTAAACACATTTATTATCAGTAGAACATATTTCTGTATTTTATCCAGATACTAGTATTGTAATATCACTGGCTTCTGTTGTTAGATTTCTGGTTTTTGATTAGAGAAAACATATCTGTCTGTCAGTCTGTCTAAAAACATATATGCTACTTCTCCAGAGATCTGCTCAAAATGCTTACAACTAAGAATACAAAACTATAATACACTTATTAAAAACAACACTGATCAATCTTGTAAGATCTTGCCTGCTAAGCAAGGGTAGGCCCTGGTTAGTATTTGCATGGGAGATCACCAAGAAAGGTCAGGGTTACAATTTGGAAACAGGCAATGGCAAACTGTCTCTGAATGTCTCTTCCCTTGAAAACCTGAGGGGATTGCCATAAGTCGACTGTGACTTGGCACTTCCCCCACTATCATGTACTGATTACATGGAAGTATAACAATCTTATACAAGGTTTTAAAAAAAAGTTTACCCACATTTTTATCATAGTGGTTATCTTTAAAAGATGATGCAAACATTCCCGTTAATAAAGGGTTCCCATGTTTCTGCCACTGATGCAGGTGAAAAGTGTTGCTAAACAGCTCCTATTGCTCCCCCTATTGCTCCCACGCTCCGACTCTCAGTAGTTGCTACCTACTAGCAGCAATGTGGGCTTGCATTTCACAGACTGGTTCTTCCTTATTCCCATGAGATTGCTCCTCATAAATGACAGGAAGAGAATATTGCCATCTGTTTCTCATTTATTCCTGAAAAGCCTATGGAAAAGAAGTGAAAGACAAAAAGCAACTTAATAAATCACAGGGATAATATCTATATATATAAAAAGCTAACCACCCGTTTGTTGGTGACTCCCTAACGCCGAAACGGCTGGACGGATCGCCCCCAAATTTTCACAGGACGTCCCTCTCTGTTGCGGGAAGGTAATCGGACCTTCAAATCGCCGAAAGTCCATATCTGAGCCAGGTAAAACGTCTTTTTCCTGGCGCACCAGGCCATGAAGCTGGCTGTGTTTAACTGTCACCCTTAGAATGTTCAGAGCAGCCTGTCTGTCTGTGGCCTGAGGGCTTAGAATGTTTGTGCAGATGGGCAGAGATGAGCAGTGAAAACAGTAAATAGGTAATAATGGTAGGTAATACGAGTGGAAGTGAAACACATACACACTTTGCTGTGTGAGATGTCAGGTGGGGTTCCCCCCCCCCCACACACATGCAGGTAACTTTCACTCTCTGTGCCTCACCCACTACTACCACACAACACACATACTCTCATTCACATCCAGCTCATCCTCTCACACCTCACTTTGCCCTCCCTCACATCCAACCACCACTTACCCACTTTCTCACCCATATTTGCAACAGCTCTCTTTTACTAAAAGCAAGCAGGAGTTTGCCTTTTTCTTCTAAGAAAATCCGCGGGGTGGAGGCGAACCAACACTACTGTCTTCTTCTTTTGCACGTGGCCCTTTAAAAACCCAGGGAGCTGGCCTCGATCTGAGCGCCTCACCACCCTGCCTCTGCTGCCTGACCGGGATAGCCTCCTTGCCCCAGTTCTGCCTTACCCAAGCCAGGACTGTGCGTGTCAACCAGCCTCATGGGAAGCGGAATTCGCACTCTGGACAGTTCCGTTGTGGAATGGAAAGGGTTACCTTATACTAAAAAGTAAGCCAGCACCATATAATAATGTGAATTGAAAAGGGAAAGAG